>NC_079223.1:17234124-17501624 GCF_029633865.1 Lampris incognitus
TGAATTATGGCTGATTTGCCCTTTTAAAAAATGAACGTGGGCGCATCTCCCACAAGGAGGCGGCGAACAATAACGGCTGATTATTAAAATGTTTTAGGGCTTAGCTGCCGGTAAAGAGACTGCAGCAGCGTGGTTATAGACTTGCTCCCATAAAAAAAAAAAAAAGGAAGGAAGGAAGGAAGAAAAAAAAACCTACGCCTACAACCGACGGGGGGAGATCCGCCCATCTTCCACCAGCGGCGGGGAGCAGGAGGCGGTGAATTGAGCGCTGACCTCTCAGGTGCGGGATCAACAGGCTGCATCAGTCAGCATTCACACGGCGGTAAATAACACCAGCCTCACGCGTTTATCATGCAAATTAAGCTGCAAGCACTCCAGCAGGTGTCAGTCATAGCATGCGCGTGCACGCACGCACGCACGGGCGCACCGTTTTGCGTGTTGTGAAGCGCAGCAATCACAATCACAAACGTGGCCGTGATGCACCCCGCGAGGTCTCCTTCCGGAGATATCGGAAAGACTATTACCATGATAGCCACAGGGAGCTTCATGTCGGATATCAGATTTCATATGCAAAAAAAATAAAAATACCGTATACTGGGGGGGGAGCCAACTAGACAAATTTTCAAATAATAACATTCCCGGAAATATTTTCAGACCACATTTTATGAGAAATTTTAGGCACCAGATTCTCATGATCATTAATTTGAGACAACAAAAATGTGTATCACAATAACAATTCCCCCAACTTCATCCCCATAACAGTACCCCTGAAAGACGATAAATGGTAATATACTGAATTGCCATGCCCGAGTTACAACTACACGGCATATAAAAAAAGCTCCTACAGGCATAAAACCGGATATAACTTGACATGTTTGTCATCTTCTCATTTAATAATCAAGCCTGAACTTTTTTATGTCTTTTTTTTTTTGCCAAACAATGTGCAAAAGACTGCCGAGATTTTAACTATCACCAAAATTCGCATTTTAGGCATGCTATTCTCAGAAATAAACATCAGCCATGGAGCTTCATAATGACTGTTTAACAAAAATCGTTTAGAGGGGAAATATTACACAACTAATAAAACGTGACGCACGATTTGACCCTTTGCCTCGGCACCCTATCGCTACACAATTGTTTGTAAACTTTATATTTTTCAAATCATTAAAGTAAACCGTGAGGGATTAGAGCCGTTCATTTTAACAAGAGGAATCAGCAACTCTGTCACTTTCCCCCGGTCACGCGGATGTGCCTTGCAGGATCTGGTCCTCAGTAGCCCACCGAGCCACATACAATCATCCTCTGTGGTTTACTGAAGTGAATGCTGCCCTCATGTGGTGAAATCTCGTATTACATATTTGAGTAGATCATAATCACTAACAGACGTTGATGGTGAAGATGATGACAACAACAACAACAACAACAACAACAACAATAATAATAATAATAACAGTAATGGCAATAATCCTAATAATTCTTTTTTTTTTTTGCAAGTCCAAGTCAAGTCTCAAGTCTGAGCGAGAGTCTAAGTCAAGTCTCAATGTCTTTGAGGGGCAAGTCCAAGCCAAGTCTCAAGTCTTTGGTCACAAGTCCAAGTCAAGTCTCAAGTCTCTTATGGTTGTAATGAGCATTCTATCAACCGCTGCAGGCCATCCGGTCTGCTGAGAACACTGCATTGCTATATCTAAGGAATTCAAAGTATGTATTGCATTATCATCACTGCTTATCTGTTAGCATACAGTATCAACATTGATTAGTTGTTTGGTATATGATCACTTTAAACAGGCTATTGTAATGCAATATGAAAAAACAAAATACAATGGAAGCTTTCCTTTAAGGTTAATAACTGTATTTTGCAACATTTTTGCTATGTTTTGTTCTGCACTCACAGGATACGTGGTGTTGTTGGTCTGTGTAGAGCATCACTTACCAAAGAGCATCAATTATCAGTAATTTACTTATTGGCTGGATAGCACAACCTTCTCGTGCTTAACATTTGTCAGTGTTTAAATTTTGAAGAAACATTCTGAATTAAAAGTTGCTTTTTGCCACCAGTTCATCAACGTTACCCTACGGAGCCGTATTAAGGACATAGTGAGAGAAAAAATTAGGGGGCAGTTTTGCATTCAATCACAAAACTATTGCATTCCCTCGCAATACCTTTTTCACAAGTGAAGGAGAAGAAGAAGAAGCTAACTTCTGGCTGGTGTCTGCGTTCATCATCAACATCATCATCATATCATTCAGCGTTAAGTTGGCGGTGTTCATTTTAATGATTTATTTACTTATCTATTTGTGTGACGTCGCATTGGATAAAAGCGTCTGCTAAATGTTCATGTAACTGTACCGTAAGTTTTGCAACACTGCTTTCGATAGCCGGTTCACTATTCTGTTAGCAATGGAGCCATCAGGTTGGGCGGGAAAGCTTCCATCTCTGGGGGGCTCTGTCTTTTGTTACGCCAAGTTATCCAAGCAACAACGGGTCTGCTCGATGTCCCGCTCCGGTCATTTTAACTATTTATTTATTTATTTATTTATTTATTTAACTATTTGTGTGAAGTCGCTTTGGACAAAAGTGTCTGCTAAATGTTATTGTAACCGTACATGTCTGCCAAATGTTAATATAAATGTACAGTAGGTTTTGCAATATTGCTTTCGATAGCCGGCTCACTACAACTACAGCAACTACAGAGGTATAAAGTTGATCAGCCACAGCATGAAGATATGGGAATGAGTAATAGAAGCAAGGTTAAGAGGAGAGGTGACGATTAGCGAGCAGCAGTATGGTTTCGTGCCACGAAAGAGTACCACAGATGTGATGTTTGCTTTGAGAAGTGTGACATGGTGAGGTGTGCGGTTGGAATGACATATGGGTTCAAGGTGGAGTTGGTATTACATCAAGGATTGGCTCGGAGGCGTTTCTTGTTTGTTTGCAATGGTGATGGACAGGTTGACGGACGAGATCAGGCAGGAGTCTCCATGGACGATGATGTTCGCGGATGACATTGTGATCTGTAGCGAGAGTAGGGTGCAGGTTGAGGAGAGCCTGGAGAGGTGGAGGTATGCACTGGAGAGAAGAGGAATGAAAGTCAGTAGGAGCAAGACGGAATACCTAGGCATGAATGAGAGGGAGGACAGTGGAAAGGTCAGGATGCAAGGAGTGGAGGTGACGAAGGCACATGAGTTTAAATACTTGGGGTCAACTGTCCAAAGTAACGGGGAGTGCAGGAGAGAGGTGAAGAAGAGAGTGCAGGCAGGGTGGAGTGGGTGGAGAAGAGTGTCAGGAGTGATTTGCAACAGAAGGGTACTAGCAGGAGTTAAAGGGAAGGTTTACAAGATGGTTGTGAGACCAGCTATGTTATATGGTTTGGAGACAGTGGCACTGACGAAAAGACAGGAGGCGGAGCTGGAGGTGGCAGAGTTGAAGATGCTAAGATTTTCACTGGGAGTGAAGAAGAAGGACAGGATTAGGAACGATTATATTAGAGGGACCGCTCAAGTTGGATGGTTTGGAGACAAAGCAAGAGAGGCAAGATTGAGATGGCTTGGACATGTGTGGAAGAGAGATGCTGAATATGGGCGGCACGGTGGCGCAGTGGTTAGCGCGGTTGCCTCACAGCAAGAAGGTCCTGGGTTCGAGCCCCAAGGTAGTCCAACTTTGGTGGGTCATCCCGGGTTGTCCTCTGTGTGGGTTTCCTCCGGGGGCTCCGGTTTCCTCCCACAATCCAAAAACATGTAAGTCAGGTGAATTGGCCATACTAAATTATCCCTAGGAATGAATGAATGAATGTGTGTGTGTGTGTGTGTGTGTGTGTGTGTGTGTGTGTGTGTGTGTGTGTGTGTGTGTGTGTGTGTGTGTGTGTGTGCGCCCTGTGATGGCCTGGCGGCCTGTCCAGGGTGTCTCCCCACCTGCCGCGCAATGACTGCTGGAATAGGCTCCAGCATCCCCGTGACCCTGAGAGCAGGATAAGCGGTTAAGATAATAGATGGATGGATGGATGCTGAATATGGAGCTGCCAGGGAAGAGGAAAAGAGGAAGGCCAAAGAGGAGGTTTATGGATGTGGTGAGGGAAGACATGCAGGTGGCTGGTGTGACAGAGGAAGATGCAGAAGACAGGAAGAAATGGAAACGGATGATCCGCTGTGGCAACCCCTAATGGGAGCAGCCGAAAGTAGTAGTAGTAATAGCCGTCTCACTACACTTGCAAAGTGAAGGTTATATTCTTTGTTTCTAATCAAGATAATCTGGAAATATGAAGGAGGATTCATAATATTTCCTTCAGTCAAGGGAAGTCACAGAAGAGAGTTTAGGGACATGGTATGCTTTTCACCTCAGTTTTAATGCAACACTGAGTAAAGCAATATGAAGCAGGGCTCAACAAAGAGCTTGAAGGACAGATTTTTACTTGTATTATTTCCACTGTCGTTGTAGCCAAAATAAGTTTGACTGATTTATTTCCATGTTACTTGTTAATTCAATTGTTAATTTCAATAATGTTTTATAATGGCTCATTAACTTATCATAACTTATCAAACACAGGTCATTTTGTTGATATTCACATACAACTATCACATTTTAATGAAGCTGAATCAACAGAGCCTGTCATTTCTGCCATTACATGTTGGATAGAAAGACCCAGGTGTAAGGGTGTTTTTAGCTCTGACACCTGCACTACCGATCATTTCACCTTTGATCACATGAGTAACTTTTTTGTGTTAATCTATGGAATGAAATAGGTTCTACTTTTTCGTCTCTGTAGATTGACACGTTAGTGCTCTCCCTAATGACGGACGACCAAATGAAAACTTATATTCCATCTTATGACGACCGAATTGCCACAAATATGTTCTGTCAACAAACCAGAGAAGCGTCCACTGCAAACAGAGTTGTTTTTTTCTTTTAAAGTCTTCATGACAAAATTGAATGGGGAAAAAGGAGATCAAACAAAGGCTGCGGGGGCCACCTCTTTTCCGGGGATGGCACAGCCACAGAATAAGTCAGCCCTGAGAACAACCTGAAAGATCAAAATTGGCTGGCTACTCTTTACTGGAGATGGGTACCAGCAAGTCAGAACAAAGGAACGGAGGAGGAACTCGCCATGCAATAGCTGAAAAACGGACAACTGTTGCGGAGATTAAAGAGATGGGAAAGGACCTTTTTCCTAAAATGGTTATTCAAGAAAAGGCCCAGCAACCGACTTCATATTTGACATTTGTGATTTCCAAAGAAATGAAATTAAGCTCGATGAGACTGTTGAGAACCGGTATGAGCATGCTAAGCTGAAATTGCTCAGATTTTACTTGTGCTCAAAACTCAAAGTGTCAGACCACGTGCACTTTATTGAGAATGCACCTGGTGAAGATGCTGAGGTATCAACAACACATGGACTTTCATCAGATTCTGCTCATGATGCCGGAGAACAGGTTTGTATCATTATAAACAAGGATATGGATTGTATTTGAGGTGATCTGAAGGAAGGATACATGTATTCTGTTATTGAGAATTTGAATTCTGACCAACCTGAGCCCCCCCTATTCTTATCTCTTCGTACTCCTGCAGTTAACATCGCTCTAAAATATGTACACCAACCTGCCCTTTTCTCAAACAGTCAAAATAAATTATTACTGCAATCATCAATAGTTGAATGCGGAATTGGTGGAGTGATATTTAAATGGAAGCAACGATAACATTTATTAAGCACATGTACAAGTTCACAGCTTGATACGGGTCTCTGAGAAGATTCAGATGACTCTAAGCCATAATGATATTACATAGCTCAAATACATCTTGGTCACATGCGACAGTCAGGCGAAAAATACATTGCGTCTTGCACAACTGAAGAGCTTCATGTTCCATGGGATTGAGGAAGTCTCGTGTTCTGTAGAGTTCAGGGAGTGCATACATCACACTGGGCAGGCCATTGAGGACATGACATTTTTAGATGGCCTGATGGTGTGTGTATACCAAATAAGGGCAACGTCATCCAGTTCATCCTGTAAAAACATGTTACAAGTTAATTGAGGCAAAACTATAAACTAATATAAATTAATATGTGTCGAGCTTAGAAATACATGGTATCATAATATGATACTAGATATTGTCTAATGAATGGTTTACCAAAATTCCAGACAAAACTAGTATGATAGTCATTTTTATTATTACATCACATCACAGCAAATTGACATGCACATTATCACCTCAAACTAACTCACCTGAATGAGTCCCATAAAGCAAAACAAAAGCAGGTTTTTGTCTAAAAACCCTTCATCGTAGAACCCATCGTCTTTCAGATCTGCAAACAATGATATCCAGAATTCCATGCATTCCTTGCGCAGAAATCCTGACCAGTATTCGATCCTTTGATTGGCTGCGCTGGCCCCTTCTAAGTAGCTGTCAAGGGTTTCATCCAAGTGATTGGCTTGGAAGAAATGCTTGAACGTCTCTGACCTTTCCATTTTCAGTTCCAAGGTCCCCCCTGACAACTCTAGGGCAGCCTCCCAAACGCTCCACTGCGTCAATGTAATAACCTCCGATCAACTTTGGATCACTACTGGTTGTGTAGGCATTAAGCCCGATGATTTTCCGTGAATACTCGTCAATGGAACCATTAATACAAATACCATACAGTTTAAGTTTATCATCGGAATCAATGTGCCAGATATAGTTGGGCCCTGCTCTCCTGACCGACACACGTGTAGGATCCAACTCCCACAGATCTAAGCGGACATCCTCCATTGTGCATTGTGTATGCACACACAGGCCATTTGGCATACATCCACCGATAGCCATGATGTCCGGAGTACTGCAGTTGGTCATGATAAAATCAAATAGTGTCGCCAAGCTTGTGTATGATCTCCGTCAGGAACATCCTCTTGCACGAAGAATTTTCTTCAGTCGTCTTTCACTTATGTGACAACCATGCCTATAACCGAGCACCGTCATGATCTCTTTATATTTTAGTCCAAGCTGAAAATAAAACTAAACGAGAGGCTCCATAGCAGATATTTTGACACGGAAGACACTGGTGACTCTACCCGAAAGTATTGCAAGGGAACGCAAAAGTGTGATATATATCAGTGGTTCCCAACCTTTTTTGAGTACTGTACCTCCAAAGCATTTCAAGCCAACCTAAAGCACCCCCTACTACGCAATCAATTGTGGTGATCACCGGGATATATCATTAATGTATATAATTTATATATACATATACAGTATTTTATTTAGTCTATATATCATTAATTATACCTTTTTATAAAAAATGTGACTCTATCTCCCCAATTAATGTGACACTTTACCCATATTCAATCATAACTAATCATGCTTCTTATAATAGCCATTGTTTATAGACTTAAAAAAAAGTAAGGCTCAAACTCACCAATTAATGTGACACTCAATGGGACACTTGAACCGTTTCTCGCTCATCAGCTTTGTGAGTCTGGGGGAGATAGTTGCAACAGCTGTGACCAGGTTATTCTCCAAGTTGAGCCTGTTCCTGTGTTTAGTTTTGACGTGGGTCATGGCAGAGAATGTCACCTCAAACAGGTATGTGGATCCAAAGGGCAACAGTTCATTAAAGGCATGTTTCCCCAATTCAGGATACATCTTTTCCACAACACACCAGAACTGTATCAGTGGTGTGCTTGAGTATCTCATCTTCAGGTTCCTATTTGAGGACACATCTATGAGGGTTTTTTTTTTTGGCTGTCTGTCGGGAATGCAACTGTTAATGCCCGTCACAAATTCATTACGCACCCAGTCCAGTTTGGAAGACTTGTTGACAACATCAGGGAAGTAGGAGTTGAAGTCTTTCTTGAGCTTGGATAAATGTGTGTGTACTATTTTCACAACGGTAGCTCTGTCACACTCACCAGTGGCAATGAGGAATATGTCCAACTGCGGGAAACAACTTGTATCCCCATCTTCACATTTGCTCTGCCAGAGCTTGCTCTTCTCCATGAATCCACATACTTTGTCATACAAGCGAAGAACATGTGCGTCTTTACCTTGGAGAGAGAGATTCGGCTGGTTGAGTTTGCTGAAAATATCGGAGAGGTATCGCAGCCGAGCTGCCCAGTCAGCGTCGTCGAACATGGCCACAAGGAGGCGCGTGTGCTCCGACAGAAATCCCCTCACTTCATTGCGTAGCTCGAACATCCGCTGTGACGTCTTCCCTCGGGATAACCACCGGACATCGGTGGGAAGCAGTAGCTGTTCATGCTCTGACCCACCGTCTTGACAAAGTGACTGAAATGGCCTGGACTGTATGAAATTGATCACTTTTACGGCATCATTCAAAACATCGTTTAACTCTAGACTCATTGTTTTGCTAGCTAATGCTTCTCGGTGAATCATGCAGTGCATCCGTGTAACATTAGGCTTTACCTTTTTGACGTGGGCCACTAAATCATTCACTCTGCCGGTCATCGCCGCAGCGCCGTCCGTGCACACATGACAGCAGGATTTCCAATCCAGCTTGTGTTGCGAGAAAAAATGGTCAATACCGTTAAAAACGTCCTGTCCGATAGCTCTCCCCGTGAGTTTCTTGCAAAACAGAATATGCTCGTTCATCTCCAAAGTGTTTGTAACGCACAAACGCCATCAGCTGCGCTTCCCCACTGATATCCGTCGATTCATCGTAGCGAATTCGGGGGACATCGCAACCACAGGAACTGCC
Organism: Lampris incognitus; assembly: GCF_029633865.1. Lineage (NCBI taxonomy): Eukaryota > Metazoa > Chordata > Actinopteri > Lampriformes > Lampridae > Lampris > Lampris incognitus. Next base: position 17,242,800 of record NC_079223.1, read on the forward strand.
GCGGCCGGGAAGCGAACACGTATCGCCCGCACCGCAGTAGACATCGCCAACCGCTCGACTAAAGGGTCAGACTCGCCAACCAGCGGCCAGCGTGTCTTCTTATCCATGCACGTTACAATATGCTCGTTCATCTCCAAAGTGTTTGTAACGCACAAACGCAATCAGCAAGGCGACATCACTAACCGCTCGGCTAAAGGGTCAGACCCATTAGCGAGGGACTAACGTGTCTTATTATTAGTTTACAATTCTCTCATTTTTTAAATCTTTTCATGTACCCCCTGGGGACCACCCACGTCATGTACGCCCGGTTGGGAAACACTGATATATATGATGAAAAGTATGAAAAGAAATAAATCGTTAAAATGAACACCGCCTACCTAACGCTGAATGATCTGATGGTGATGATGAATGATGATGAACGCAGAAACCAACCGGAAGTTAGCTTCTTCTGCCTCTTCACTGGTGAAAAAGGTACGCAGGAGTATTGCGAGGGATTGCAAAAGTTTTTCTTCTTCTCAACATGTCCCTAATACGGCTCCGTATTAACCTGCTCGTTGTCAACGGTATCCATTTTTCCTTCTTTCTGGTCTGCACACAGAGCACCGGATCATGTGACCGTGGACTACACACGCGTCACTGGCTAAACAGAGACTGATTGGTCATCTCTTAATTATGGGCGTAGATATGCAGGCTGCACACAAACAGACGTTCACACAGGCACATTTTATCCATCCATCCATTGTCTTAACCGCTTATCCTGCTCTCAGGGTCGCGGGGATGCTGGAGCCTATTCCAACAGCCATTGGGCGGCAGGCGGGGAGACACCCTGGACAGGCCGCCAGGCTATTAAATCACAGACTTTTGCGGTTAGATAATCGCACAGGCTGACATCGCGATTGCAATTGCGATTAGATTAATCGTGCAGCACAAAGCTGCAGGTGTGCTCGCCATGGTCACGTTGTTGTTGCTGCAGCTGACAGTCATCTGTGGCCGCGTGCATGCGTAGTCACACGTGATAATAAGGGAGGGAATGATAGTCAGCTCGTCAGACATATCCTTAATGTTAATGCGCCAAAAAATAAAAAAATAATATATTGCTCACGAGTCCCAAATCTCGAGTCTGAGTCGAGTCTCAAGTCTTCTGAAGACGAGTCTCAAGTCAAGTCTCACGTCGCTGTGTGTGTGTGTGTGACTTATGTGCAACTCGCATCCAAGTCGCAAACTCGAGTCCCCATCTCTGGTATCAGGTCACGTACATGCTTCCTGTCTCCGGTAACTTGGGCAGGTGCCGGTTAGTGAAGGGCAGAGTTCCGTGACTGCAGGCCCTCGCCTCTAGCCTACGACTGGGGCCACTTCAGCAGGAGAGGGGAAACTCCTTGCAGCTGCGGGCTGCAGCGGGATGCAGGGTTGCAGGTCACGGACGCAGGTCAGTGGAAGAGGCAGAGTTGGGTCATGTAAGCCAGGCGCAGGTCAGACCGCTGCAGAGCCTGCACACACACACACACACACACAAATATACTTGTTAAACTGGGTGTGAGCACCTAGTGTTGTAGCTGGATATCCATTTACAGTAGGACTCTGATTAAGGAGTGGACACGAAAGCAGAAAATAGTTTACAAACTTTATCTAGGCACTTGGAGCGAGATACAAAGTATATGGATGTGTGGTATCTGAAAATATCCGTCCATTTTCCAAACCACTTATCCTGCTCTCAGGGTCGCGGGGATGCTGGAGCCTAACCCAGCAGTCATTGGGCAGCAGGCGGGGAGACACCCTGGACAGGCCGCCACACTGTCACACAGGGCCGACATACAGACACACACACACACACACACACACACACACACACACACACACACACACACACACACACACACACACACACACACACATTCATACCTAGGGACAATTTAGTACGGCCGATTCACCTGACCTACATGTCTTTGGACTGTGGGAAGAAACCGGAGCCCCTGGAGGAAACCCACGCAGACACAGGTAGAACATGCAAACTCCACACAGGATGACCCAGGATAACCCCCAAGGTTAGACTACCCCGGGGCTGGAATCCAGGACCTTCTTACTGTGAGGCGACTGCGCTAACCACTGCGCCACCATGCCGCCTACAAGGATTCGAACCGGGGATCCCCATGTTGGCAGGGAGCGCAATGGACCGCTCCACTTCCCGGTCTATCTGAAAATATAAACAGAAATAAATAAACGTGTATGGTTTCACATAGGCATATGATTTTATAACTAAATAATTCCTTAATGTACTTCACTAGCACATTAATAGATTTGATGCTATCACACATTTGGGAAATAAGGCTTGAAGATAACCACAATCTCCTTTAAACACAGCACTGCAATATACATGAAACATCAGTTTCATAAAGTTAGCTGCATTCCACCTCATCCGCCTAGCTACATTTCAGAAGCATTAACTTGCTGAACACACATAAAATGATCTCTAATCATGTCGATATCTCTAACGTATAACAACAAGAATGACATGGTCAACTTAGCATAAACAACTGAAAAGATGTGCTTACATTCATCACGGACGCACAGACTCCTCGCTCCTTTACTGCCTGCAATATATAGCAGCAACTAACAGCAGAGAACGCTCAATTACCATAAGGCACTATGATAATTCCACAGTCAGCTGCTCCCCCTACTGGCCACAGCGAGAGAGAGAGAGAGAGAGAGAGAGAGAGAGAGAGAGAGAGAGAGAGAGAGAGAGAGAGAGAGAGAGAGAGAGAGAGAGAGAGAGAGAGAGAGAGAGAGAGAGAGAGAGAGAGAGAGAGAGAGAGAGAGAGAGAGAGAGAGAGAGAGAGAGAGAGAGAGAGATTTCAACAATACCTTAAAAATTACAACATAGAGACCAACAATGGTCAGTAACACAAGATTCACAGAATCCAAATCATCTCAGGACATTCCTCAAAATCAACTTATCATCAACAATACAGCAAAGCACATTTTTACAGCACACACTACGAAAACTTTCCAGATCGTCCATCATTTTGAAGTAGCAAAAATCTTCTTTTAAACGAGCTCTTAACATTTTTACAAACACAAAAACAGCATCATCATCCCCAGCATCTTCCACTCTGTTCCTTCTGCTCAGGTAAACAGCCATCTTTACCCAGGATGAAATTGAAAAGCGGGCATTTGGCCTTGTTTTTCTGAGAGTACCTGTAGCCCAGAATGAACATGAGTTTGGAAAAGACTTCCCCAAACAATCCGAAAACATTTTCCAGCAAAGTAAAAAGTGGCAGCAGTCGACAACATTCCATGAAGCAATGAAAGACAGTTTCACGATTAGTGCAAAATGGGCAATCACGGCTAACATCAAAATTAATAAGAGACAAAAGCATTAACACCCACAACACCAAGTAAAACCCTCCGCTGCAGGTCTGCAGCTCTTTTGACCAATGGTGGCTTGTAAAGCACTCTCCACTCAGGACCAACACTGGCACTCAGACCTAAATGAGCCCTCCATGGGGTGTCAGGTTTGCCATGTAATTTGTCCCTGTGCAGAACTTTAACAGAGAGAGAGAATTTTGAATTTTAAAACAAGTCTTTATTTAACAAAAACAAAAAATTACCAAAAAACAGACTTGAAATCTTTTTAAACATATGAACAACATTTGTCAAATCACAAACAGTCATCAGACGTCTTTTAACAATCCCAAAAACAATCATTCAACAACAACTAAAAAAACCCCCAAAAACATAACATGTAAGACCCCTTTTATCCGAGCTCTGCAGCAAAAACCAGCTCATCCTCTATGGTTGAACACAGCACCCGTTTATAACACCACAAAGTTGTGAATTTGTCCAGCTCTTTCATTGCTTGGTAATAACTGAAATCTGCCCTTATCCTGGCCTTGAACATCCTGGTAAACAACAGTTCAACATCACATTGTACAGACTCTTCCAATTCTTTTTGTCCGGCTCACATAAATGGCCATTTTTGCCTGCCCTGCAATGAAATTCAAGCGTTGGCATTTGAATGTGCTTTCTGCTGTTTTTTAGTTAGCTTTTTTCGGTGGTAGTGTAGCCCTTGGTTCTGCAGGCCGGCTCCCTAGCCCTGTATTTTTGCCTCCTCCCTGGCTCCCTCTGCATTGTTATTTGATTGGTGTGGTTGGAGCCAGGAGAAAACAGTCAGGAGTCGGCGTTCTCTGGTCCGAGCAGTGCAGTATTTATTTTTTCTTGGCTGTCTTTCGTCACCTTTAACATATCAAAAACGTTGTCACTACTTTCAAACATATTTTTAAATTACCAGTAGGCCTGGTGCCACACAGAACGAGCAGCTAGCTAGCATTTATGGGTTAGCTCCCAAGCAGCCTAGCTAGCATTTACGGGTTAGCTCTCAGTAGTTCGCTAGCCACATGGGCATCAAACGTCATAAAACAAAACCATTTTCACAAAATAACAAGCTAAAACATAAAACGATATCTCTGGCACACATATTTACATATAAAACTGCATGGATGACCAGGGGTTGCAGATGGATTTAACAGAGCAGCCCGTTTCAACATCTTACCTTTAACATATTGTAGCCGGTTATTTTCTTGCCCGGTGCGGGATTCGACACGGGGTGTACTGCACCACAAGGCGACATCACTAACCGCTCGGCTAAAGGGTCAGACCCGTTAGCTAGGGGCTAACGTGTCTTAGTAGTTTACAACATCAAAAACGTTGTGACCTAAAATGGCCACCATGGCCAACGACGGCAGCCCAAACAGCTGTTCAACCAGGCATAGCAACAAACTGAGCGCCCCCCAGTGGCTACTCCCATACTACCTTGTAAATTAAACCAGGAATGAGACGTCTCAAAAATAAAACATTACAGCATACACGATGTCACCGTCACCATCTTACAGTAGGTTTAATTGGAATTGTTTTATTTAATTCGGTAGCGCTGCTACCGTCCCAGCGGGACAATATGGCCGCTGTGGGAGGTGGAGGGGTGGCGTTTAAAAGCTGACACGTCGGCATCCATTAAAGTGGCTCCGATGGTCAAATGCTCGGTGGAGGAGCGCTGCCTCGCGGTAGACGAACATGTGGACGCATAAAAATCAGCATCCAGAATGAACAGTGCTGTAGTCATGTTTCTCGATAGTGTTGATAAAGTCAACCAGGTGGTGGAAAGTGGTGTGGTGCTTAGGGACACGGTTTACTCCCGTTCTGCCGCTGGTTAATCCAGCCAAGCGAATCACCATTTCTAATGCTCCCCCGTTCATGAGAAATGCGGCTTTGGAGCAAGAGCTCGCAAGATACGGACAGCTAGTGTCCCCGATAAAAATAGTCTCTTCCGGTTGCCAGTCTCCTCACTTGAAACACGTTGTGTCCCACAGGAGACAAGGTTTTATGATTCTGAAAAATAAGTCGGATGATTTGGACCTGAAGCTTAAAATTCAGGCTCGACGAGTTTGACTACTTTGTTTTTGTTTCTTCCGGTATGATGAAATGTTTTGGCTGTGGGTCAGAGGGGCATTTAAGAAGGTCTTGTCCCGAAAGGAGCGAGGATAGGTCTGAGTCTCAAGGGTCGCCATCGTCCCCCGATGCCGCCACGAGAGGCGCACCTCCGATTAGAGACGGCGCTGCCGAGTCGGCACGGGGCAGACAGGAGGCCGGGGAGCGAGCGAGGGGCAGGAGACATAGACCAGGTTGTGACAAGGAAGGAGACCGAGACTGGAGAATATAAGGAAAACGGGCGGACTGAGCAGGCAGGAGAGGGAGGTGTGCAGGTTGAGCAGGTTAAAAAAGGCGATCACACTGAGAAGGTAACAGAACTTGGGCAGTTTAAAGCTGATGGCCAGGATGAGCAGGTGGGGGAGGTTGGACAGAATGAAACAGAAAATGAAAACAGTGGGAACAGGGAGAACAGCAAACTGGCTGGGCGAGATATGAATTGTGGTCGGAAACGCAAATACAGCAGACTCCTATTAGAGTGACAGAGTCGGTATTTGAGGAAGAGATGCTGTTGGATGATAAAATAAAAGCAAACAAGTCTATTAAAAGGAAGCCCAAAAGGACAAGACAGAAAAAGTTTTAGAAACTCGCTCACACCGAAGCAACACGCTGCTACTCCGTACACTCACTCGTACGAGTCGAGTCGAGAGAGAGAGATTTGATTTGATTTTTTAAAAAGTAACTGAAAAAAATACGATATTCAAAACACAAGCAGATAGATATTTAAAATTAATCACATCAATACTCCAGAAAAAACAAGTTGCTTGTGTTTTACTGAGCACAACACATCCCAATGGGCCCAGATAACACTGAATTGCTCGATATCTTTCATTGCTCTGTAATAATTAAAATCAATCATCATTCTGGCTTTCACCATTCTAGTAAACAGCAATTTTACACCAATGTCTACTGAGTTGTCCATCTTCCTCTTTCTGCTTACATAAATAGCCATTTTTGCTTGTCCCAAGATAAAGTTCATTAGTTGACATTTTTCTTTTAGTTTTATATTTAAACCCCAGAATGATCATGTATGATCATCAGCACTTATACACACATACAGCCGAATATCATCAGCATAGCAATGGAAATGTATTCCATAACTGCGTATAATTTGGCTAGAGGTGAAATATAAAGAGAGAAAAGTAGATGGTCAAGAACTGAGCCCTGATGTACACTATATTTAACGTCAGAGAATGTTGATGTAATATTACTAAAGCATGTGCTCTTCCAGATAAGTAGGACTTAAGCCAAGAGAGCGCTAAGCTAGAAACACCGAAATTATAAATTAATCTAATAGTATACAGCCATCAATGGTGTCAAAGGCTGCACTGAGTATTGTATTTAGAAATCACGTCAGGACACAGCAATGTCGCTCAACACAACCTCTACGTTGCATTCTTTATTTAGACTGACACAGCATCACAGGCAGACCTGATCAAACAACCCAGAGCCCGCAGGCATCACCAATCGATCCCAGCACAATAGAACAGCACCAAATCAAATGCAGCACTGTCGATGTGTGCAGACATAACATCCCCCCCCCCCCACGATTTCAAACATGAAAGGTTGACACAAAGTCCTCTAGGTGGCCAGGGCGTAAATGTGTGTGAACAGGTCGCGGGGCGGCCTGAGGCTGGGCAGGCCGAGGTGGGGAGGGAGAAGAAGGCAGGGGAAGCTGAGGCCCAGGAATGTCCTGGGGCCCGTGTAGGAGCTGCATGAAGCCCCGGGGCGTCTCGCCATGCTGAGGGAATGGCTAAGGTTGTGTCACCAGCTGTGTGTGGCAGAGCTGACACCTTCCATAGACAACTGGAGTGCCACCGAGTGCCATCGCTGAGGAGGTAGGTGGCTGGGCCCAGCTGACGGGTGACTTGGAGAGGAGAGGACCAGTATGAAGCCATTTTATTGTCCCTGTGGGGCCTGCGGACCCTGACCCAGTCTGACACATTGATGTCTGGCACCCTGGCTCGTTTGACTGGTCAAACCGTTGCTTCATCCGCGTCTGCTGACGAGTGACTGAGGCTCTGACCAAGAGGGAGGTGCCTGGGGTGTGGAGGGGCGGAGCCTGTCAAGGAGCATGCACAGTTCCGGCCTAGCATGAGAGAGGCTGGGGAGACGCCTGTGGTCGAGTGCTGTGTGGCCCGATAGTGCAGCAGAGTGTGAGGGATGGCCTGCGTGAAAGAGCACCCTTGGGCCATGTGTGCTCTGAGGCCGTTCTTCAGTGACTGGTGAAAATGTTCAACGCCGCCATTGGCCTGGGGGTGGTAGTATGCAGTGCGTATATGACGGATGCCCTTGCTTTCGAGATAAGCAGTGAACTCAGCAGAGACCAGCTGAGGGCCGTTGTCAGTGGTGATGGTCTTTGGGAGGCCCCAGCGAGAGAAAAGAGAGTCCAGGAAGTCGATGATGATCTGTGAGGTCACAGTGCCGGAAGTGGTGAGTTCAGGCCATTTGAGTGTAGATCGTAGGCGACCACCATGAAGCGTTGGTGGTGGGGAACTCCATGGATCTCACCACAAATGTCCAACTGCAGGTGTTTCCAGGGCTGAGAGGGCCAGGCGAGAGGTTGCAGGGGTGGGGGAGCCTGGTGGCCAGCCTTGCCACTCACAAGGCAGGCAGAACAGTCCTTCACCAGAGCCTCAATATCTCTGTCTATCCCCGGCCACCACACCAGGTCTCGGCAGCGCTGTTTCAGTTTCACAATGCCCAGGTGGCCTTCATGCGCCATATTCAAAACACGCGCACAGAGAGCAGCTGGGACCACTGTGCAAAACCCACGTGCCCCGCAGGTGTCGTTCCAGCAGGAGAGCTCCTGTCTGACTCGGGCGAACGCAGCCAGCTCCTCTGGGACCCTTGTGAGGCCAGCCGTTCTGGATGTAGGTGCGGAGCTGGGAGAGGACAGGGTCCTGTTCGGAGGCTGCCCTCAGCTTCTGCAGAGAGACAGTGGCCTGAAGGGGTGTGTGTAGCATTTGGACAATGTCCTTTTCCACACAGTCAGTGTCCGTCTGTGGAGCTGGGGTTGAGACAGAGCGAGAGAGCAGGTTGGCGACAGCATTGTCTCTGCCTGGGGTGAACTGCAGGCTGAAGTTGTACTGGCGGAGGCAGTCAGACCAGCGGTGCAGCCTCAGGGGTTTGTGGCCTGTCCCAGATGTGGACAGCAGCACTGTCAGGGCCTGGTGATCTGTCCTGAGGGTGAAGGAGCGGCCATAGAGGTAGAGGTGCCACCTTTCACAAGCCCAGATACAGGCTAACGCCTCACGCTCACCCACGGAGTACTGCTGCTCGGTCAGGTTGAGGGCACGGGAGGCGAAGGCGATGTGCTTCTCCACACCATTCTGGGTTTGAGACAGCACAGCCCCTATCGCTGTGGCTGATGCGTCACAGGTCACAAAGGTGGAGCTGGAGATGTCGAAGTGAGCCAACACTGGTGGTGAAGTCAGTTGAGTCTTGAAATCACGCACAGCGTCACTGCATGCCTCTGACCACACCCATGGCTCGTCCTTACGCAGCAGCTGGCGCAGGGGGGCTGTGGTCGCAGAGTGCTGGGGAAAAAACCTCAGGTAGTAACTTGTCATACCAAGGAAGGAGGCGACCTGGGCAGCCGAGCTGGGCTCAGGGATGGCCTGAATGGCGTCCACGTTGGATTGCAGTGGAGTTACACTGCTCGCTGACAGCCGGAACCCCACGAACTCGATGGCTGGCACAGAGAGGACACATTTCTCAGCATTGAGAGTTAGCTTGTGCTTGGACAGGGCTGCGAAGACCATGTTGAGGTGCTTGTCGTGGATTTCACTGGTGGGCCCGTGTACCACTATATCGTCCAGATAAATGGCCACGCCCAGTATGCCAGCCAGCATGGAGACCATGATTTTCTGGAAGCAGCTAGGGGCGGAGCTGAGACCGAAAGGCATCCTGGTGTAGCGAAACACTCCTGCATGTGTCACAAAGGCTGTGAGGTTTGGGCTGCTGGGGTGGAGGGGCACCTGTAAGTACCCCTGTCTGAGGTCGAGCTTGGAGAACACCTCAGAGCCATAGAACTGAGCAGTGAGTTCTTCTGAGGTGGGCAGTGGATACTTATCAGGGACCACTGCCTTATTTACTGCACGTAGATCGACGCAGACACGCAGGCCCCCCGACTTCTTCTTAGCCACCACGAGGTTTGAGACCCAAGGTGACGCGTCCACCGGTTCAATGATGCCAGCTTCCAGCAGTTGTTGCAGCTCGGCAGAGACCCCATCACGGAGAGCCAACGGGATGCAGCGCAGTGGTTGGATGACAGATTTCACAGCAGGGTTGAGGAGAGGTTGATGGGCGAAGGCGGAGAGGCAGCCCAGCCCCATAAACAGCGATGGCCACTTCTTCTGCCAAGGTGTGGCAACAGTCAGGATTGCTGCCCCCCTTGTGTCTAAGAGGGAGAACCCCAGAGTGGAGAACAGGTTCAGGCCCATCAGGTTGGCCCCACGGCATGCCACATGAAAAACTGCATTGGGCACCAGCTTGGTTCCATAGCGGACAGTCACTTGGAGAGAGCCAACCAGATCGATTTTGGAGTCACCATACCCACAGAGGACAGCTGAGGGTGCGGACAGTGGCAGTGAACCGAAAAATTGACTGTAGGTATCAACATTCAGGAGACACACCTGCACCGGTGTCCAACAGCAGGGGGATGCACACATCATTAATGCTGACTGTGCATGATTTGAATGACACTGGCCCAGAGCTCACCTTCTGAATGACGGCGGTTGAAGACTGGGGGGTGTGGCCCTCTGACCCAGCCGGGGAAGATCGACAGACGTTGGCAAAGTGATTTTGCTTACCGCAGCTACGGCATGTCTGGCCACGGGCAGGGCAGTTCTGATCCACAGTTACCACAGGACTGTTGAGGGCGGGGCCGAGAACGCCGTCGTTGCAGTTGCAAGACGTCCCCAGTGGAGTCGGCGCCCGCCTCGCTCTGGCTGGGTTGCGTCCCGAGGGGCAGCCGTGAGCAGAGGGAGGAGTCGTTGGCAGCTTGACTGGAGGTGGCCACTTGCTGTGTATTTAGCATAGCAGCACACTCGGCTGCTCCCTCAACCTGTAGTGCGATGGTAATTGCTCTGGACAGCAGCAGATCGTCTTTTTCCAGCAGGAGAGTCTCACGCACCTTTGCGTTGTTGGTGTGTTCGATTAGCTGGTCGCGAACCATCTCGTCCTGAAGCGCGCCAACTTGCATGAGCTAGCTAGCCCTCGCAAATTAGCTACATACTGCTGCACAGACTCACCAGGCAGTTGGTGTCGCTGACGGAATATAAATCGCCGAAGGAGGGCACTCTGTGGAGCAGCGAAATGGGTGCTCATAAGTCCCACAGCTTCGTCAAAGTTTGTGACGTTCCCCAGAGTCCCGAGCACACGATGACCCTCTGCTCCCAAGCAGTGTAGCAACAGAGCCGTCTTCCTAGCCTGGCTCACGTCGTCGAGCCCTGAGGCGATGACGTAATTTTCAAAACTATGTAGCCAGCGAGTCCATGGTACCGGAGGCTCGCCAGGTAATGCCAGGAAGGGGGCAGGTGGTGGGAGAGAGATATCAGCCATCCTCGTCACCGATATTGTATTTAGAAATCACGTCAGGACACAGCGCTGTCGCTCGACACAACCTCTACGTTGCATTCTTTATTTAGACTGACGCAGCATCACAGGCAGACCCGATCAAACAACCCAGAGCCCGCAGGCATCACCAATCGATCCCAGCACAATAGAACAGCACGAAATCAAATGCAGCACTGTCGCTGTGTGCAGACATAACACTGAGGTCCAGCGGTAGAAGCACAGAAGTGGAATCAGAGTCCATAGCTGGTGAAACATTGTTCACCACTATCGCCAGAGCAGTTTCAGTGGAGTGACAGGCCATTAAAGCTGATTGAAAAGGTTCATATCGATAGATTTTCTTCTATATGGGTCAAAAGTTGTTGATTAGAAAAGAATGGAAGATTAGAGACTCGTCGATAGTTATTAAGAGACCCTGGATAGAGTAGCGGTTTTTTAAGTAGAGGTTTAACCGCAGCTGTCTTAAAACTGTTGGGAACAATGTCTAACATTGTAGGTCCCAGGAAAGGCCAGGGATCCTTAAAAAGTTTTGCTGGTAATGTAACACTGTGTATTTGGACCCAATTGCAGAGAAGAGGCAATACAAGTCTCTTTACTGGACTTTCGCAAAACACCCAATAACAAAAGACAACCGCCAAACAGAGCAGGCAATAACGGAAACTATAGCGTAAACCTAACACAGACGATACAAGCACTTGTGCAGACGGACATGAAGGCTTGCCAAGACTCGACAGAGATGTGTGCAAAACAACCCGTTAAATAGTCCCCAGCACAGGTACACATAATCGCAGGCTAACCAATACACAGGTGCAACACATACTGGCTGATTGCAAGCCAATAAGGACATGTCACCTATTGGCTGCTGGTCCTCTGGCCAGTGATCGTATCAGGTAAGGGGTCAAGTAGGCAAGTAGTGGGTTTTAGAAGCTGACACGAGCTTAGTCAAAGTATCAAGCGAGTTGGTCTCAAAAGCTGTAATAACAGGAACTATTAGTGGCTCATTGTATAGATATGAATTTGGTAAGACAGGATCTGCAGGGTCAGTTAAGTGAGAGAACAAAAGAGAACAAAAAATACACAGGACCACCTTGTTTTATTATTACAGCCTCTGCTACTATTTCTGAGGTCTATTTTTGTAATACCCGATACTTCTATTTCACACTCATATGAATGCAACAAAAGAAACCCAGCCACTGAGGAGGCACAAGCCAATGCATTCTTAGTGGTGTTCCCAATAAATGGGGAGGGTTGCATCAGAAAGAACATCTGGTGTTAAACCTTTGCCAAATCAAATATGATATATTGATATATTCTCTGATATATTCATACTTTTATGCTTTATACTTTTACACTTATCTGTTGTATTACATTTGTATTGTCTACCCTGCTTTATTTTGATTGTATGCTGTCTGATACAGTACTGCTTTTTTCTTTTTTAACTGTGTTCTTAACCTCAGAATTGCATCTCTGCTCTTCGCAGATGTGGTTTTGTTGGCTTCATCAGAACGCGACCTCAAGCGCACTGGGGCGGTGTGCAGCTGAGTGTGAAATGGCCGGGATGAGAGTCAGCACCGCCAAGTCTGAGGCCATGGTTCTCTACCGGAAAATGGTGGATTGCTCCCTCCGGGTTGTGAATGGATGAGTTGTTGCCTTAAGTGACGGAGTTCAAGTATCTCGAGGTCTTGTTCACGAGTGAGGGTAGGATGGAGCGGGAGATTGACAGGCGGATTGGTGCAGAATCAGCAGTAATGCGGATGTTGTACCGGACTGTTGTGGTAAACAGGAAGCTGAGCCGGAAGGCAAAGCTCTCAATTTACCAGTCAATCTTCCTTCCAACTCTCACCTATAGTCATAAGCTTTGGGTAGTGACCGAAAGGGTGAGCTCACGGATACAAGCGGTTGAAATGAGTTTCCTCCGTAGGGTGGTCTGGGCTCAGCCTTAGAGATAGGGTGAGGAGCTCGGAGTAGAGCTGCTGCTCTTTCACATCGAAAGAAGCAAGTTGAGGTGGTTTGGGCATCTGATTAGGATGCCTCCGGGGGGCCTTTCCTTTGGAGGTTTACCAGGCATGGCCAACTGGGAGGAGATCCCGGGGTAGACCCAGAACTTGCTGGAGGGACTACATGTCCAATCTGGCCTGGGAACGCCTTGGGATCCCCAAGGAGGAGCTGGAGGGCATTGCTGGGGAGGGGGACATCTGGAGGGTCCTACTTAGCTTGCTGCCACCGCGACCCGACCCCGGAGAAGCGGCTGATGATGGATGAATGAATGAATGAATGAATGAATGAACTGTGTTCTGTAAGGTGTCTTGAGTGTTCTGAAAGGCGCCCACAATTAAAATGTTTTATTATTATTATTATTATATTCTCTGCACCATTGCACACATGGGGCCCATGTGATAAAGTAGGCGGAGGGCTCATATCATCAAGATATGGACCCTCCCCATGTAGAGACTGAGACAATGTCTTGTAAATTTCTCCTCATATCTGCTTTGCTATAACTTTTATCTTTTATTTACTTTGGAAAGTTCTGGTTATTATGATTGAGTCTTTGGATCAGGTTTTATTAACTGACTGGCTGTATTATATTTGAAATCTGTGATTGTTTATTCTGAACCATCATTATTATATGCTACAATAGACCACAAAATTAATCAGGTTGCTTCTAAAGGTAACATTGTGTACCTAATTGAGTTGAAGTTTACCAAAGTGAAAGGGGTTGAATACTTTTGGAAACAGCATATTCCATTTTTCATGTTCTTAAAAAAAATCTTGTGGCGTAAAACTCATATTACTTAATGGTTATTCATTAAAAGTATTGCTGTACATTTAAATATCATATATAGAAAAAATATGAATCTATTAATTGTTATCCAATGAAATGAGTGATTTAGCGGGGGGGGGGGGTTTGAACACTTTTGCAAGGCACTGTGTGCATGTCACATCCTCATTAGGGGCTGACCCCCCCCAAAAAAGGTCTCATCCTCATTAGGGGCTGCCCCCCCCCCCAAAAAGGTCTCATCCTAGAGTCGCCGCTGACTAATAGACTACATATTAGTAGTTTAGGACTCTTCTAATCAAATTAATTTGGAGGTATATAATTACTCTATTCTTCACATCCGGCTTCCCACACGCAGCACACGGCCAGCTGTAGAGACGCCCGACCAAGGCGGAGGTAACACGGGGATTCGAACCGCCGACCCGTGTTAGTAGGCAACGGAATAGACCGCTACGCTACCCAGGAGCTGGAAGTGACGGATCTCGAGACTCCCTCAGGCACGGTATGACTAACGGCAAACCGTTTCGTCTTGTCGCGGCTCAACAGTGGGAGGGGTCTACATATCCACGTTGGAAGTGTCTCCTGTTACTCCTGCGTGTCTGCGCGGCGGAGTCGTGTTACGTCCTGACGGGTAACGCCACGCCGCGCACGTTCCGCCCTCTCCGAATCGTCTCCTTTCGCCCCCCAAAAACATGAAGCTGCCGTGTCGTGTCTTGTGTTTTTAAACTGACGTCGAGCCGCTTTGTTGGACTATGGACGTGACAAGGAGGCTCGGAATCCCCCTGCTTTGGATGTTGACCGCGCAGATCGCCGCGGCCCAGGGTAAGAGCAAACGGATCAACGCAAGCACACCTCGTCATAACGTGTCGGTAATATCAAATGTCAGACAGCAAACTATTTATTTTAAAACAAAACAACCCCTAACTACTAACATAGGCCGTAAGCCGTTTCCAACAACAGCGTGTAGGATCTTGAGCGCCACTAGCTAGCCAGAGAAAAATACGGTGGGTGTGCGTCAGAAAAACTGGGTGTGCCCTGTCTCAGTTTTCTCTGCAACAAAGCAGGCTGGACTGATGTGCACCTGCACCAAAACATAACCGCCCATTACTCTCCATATACCCTCACCTTTGCTTTTAGCTTTACCTGTGGCCCCCCGTCCACTGGTTGTGTCAGGAAGGGCATCCGACGTAAAAATGTTGCCAAATCGTAACGCAGATTGACAACACCGCCATCGGCGTTGTGCCCTCACGGGGTGCCGATGGAAACGTATCAAATTCGCTGTGGGGACCCCCCTGGGGAACAAGAAGCACGCCGAGAAGAAGAACTCTCCGCATAGGCTTGCCAACAACACGGCATAAAAAGCAGTGTAGTCTTTGTACAGTCCGTTCAAGCAATCGGTCGTTCAATCAATCAAGGTGCATTTTATAGAGCAGCTTTTCTAGCTGCAACAGTCGCTCAAGGCGCTTTACAAGTAATTCACCAATGATACCGTAGCTTATCTAGTCCTTCGTTGTTCTTTTAAACCTCACAGTGCAGTCGTGATTTACACAGGCTTATCAAATATAACAAGCTGGGCCTACAATAGAGTAGATAACAACTAGAATCTACACAGCATTCCCCCAAATGACATTTATATGAAACTTAATTTGGGCACTGCCTACCTGTGCAAGCTGACAGCTTTTTAAGGGCAAGACGGTGTGGCTTGGCCTTAAATCGGTATTTCATTAGACTCCAAAGTATCTGTAAATTCCCTTTCAAATGCCAGCAAAGAGAGGGTAGTCTTCCTGCGGGCATGGTTGCTCTGCTGCTGGATTTTATCCTCTTGACTGTTTGGTTAGGCGCTCCCCAGAACGGCTTGTAACAAACGATGTGATCAAAACAAGAAGTAAACATGTTGGAGAATAGCTCAATCGCATGAGTCCAAGACTTCAATACACCTTTTTCACAAACATGGCCGACATAATTCCACTTAATCATAGCAGGGTAAAGATTGGTTCTCCCCATTGCCCGCAATGTTAAAAAGCTTACTTTCTGTTGCTGTCAAGTCAGTTTTATTTGTAGAGCCCATTATCACAAATTAAACATTTGCCTCAGGGGGCTTTACAGCAATACAACATCCCGTCCTTAGACCCTCGCATCGGATAAAGAACAACTCCCTAAAAAAGAAAAACCTTTAACAGGGAGGAAAAATAGGAAGAAACCCCAGGGAGAGCAACAGAGGAGGGATCTCTCTCGCAAGATGGACAACGTGCAATGGATGTTGTGTTTACACAATTTACAGAATACAGCATTGAAAGAGGATAACAGAATTATAATGGAATTATAAGCTATTTGAAGGATATGAGGAGGAGGATGCCAAGCAGTGTCCAGATGCCACCGGAACAGCCCAGGACCTGAGCCATGTGACCACCATCACCATGGAGACCGGACAAGAGGACAGACTACACATGCACACAGGGGAGACTCACATCACACCATTCACATACATGGGAGACAAGAAGAGAGACAAGAAAAAACATTAGTCACAAATCATGGTGAGGGAAGGATATAAAATTGAAACAGGATAACAAAATTATATGGATTTATAAGATATGTTTAAAAAAAGTGATGAGGGGCTTTCCACTCTGTCTATGATCACTTATATTGTGTTTCAACATAGCGTATAACACATGCAAGTGTTGTCATTTACATATCTTTGTTTCTTTTATCAGATGACTACAAAGCTAGAAATCAGTGATTTCATCAAGGGTCACAAAATGGTAACAGCCCTGAAATTACCATTAGCCTTGATTAGCCAGTTAGCATTTTGTGACCCTTGGTCAAATAACTTTTTTAAAGACATGCAGTCGTCTGACTATGTCATTGACAACACCTATTTTGTGTTACACGCTGTGTTGAAACACAAAATAAGGGATCATAGACATAATTGAAGGTGACAGAAAGTTGGCTTTTTAACATTGCAGGCAATGGGGAGAACCCTGCTAAGACGAAGCAGAAGTATGTTGGCCATGTTTGGGGGAAAAAGGTCTATTAGGGGCGAGTACGAGTGACCTCCATTCACCTTTCATTTGATCAGTTGTCCAAATACTGTTAGTTCAGGTCCTTCCACTCCAAGTCCTTCATGCTTGCTTGGAGGCCGTAGTATTTCCATCTGGCAAAAAAAAGTCTGAAGGTGGGCAGCAGGGAGGCAGCATTATTCTGTAGGAGTTGTATTGAAAACGGTTGTTAATTTCCATAAGCTGTCTGTGAAGAATTGAAATACACAATTAATGCAGATCCAAACGCGATTTATTGTGATTTTTGTTTGCTTATTTTAACACTAGACCATGGGAAAAAGTTGAACCATACACTTCTAGAGACTGTATATCATGACGAGTCATATTTCCAAAACGAATGCACATCACACGTCAGTCAGTCTTTCTGAGTTTTATTTCAGCAATATCATTGCTCTACTGCATATATAAAAGAGGTAAATAAAATACTTTTTGAACTGAAGTGCTACATTTAGCCGTTCCTGCTCATCAAACTAGTACCATAAGAAAATAAATAAAATCCATCCATCCATTATCCAAGCCACTCATCCAAATTTGGGTCACGTGATGCTGGAGCCTATCCCAGCAGTCATTGCGGCAGGCGGGGAGACACCCTGGACAGGCTACCAGTCCATCACAGCGTTGACACATTGGCCGATTCACCTGACCTACATGTCTTTGGACTGTGGGAGGAAACTGGAGCACCTGGAGGAAACCCACGCACACACGGGGAGAACATGCAAACTCCACACAAAGGACGACCTGGGATGACCCCCAAGGTTGGACAAACCTGGGGTTCGAACCCAGGACCTTCTTGCTGTGAGGTGACCACATTAACCAGTGCACCACCATGCTGCATACCCAGGACCTTCTTGCTGAGGATAAAATAAAATGATGGCCAAAATGAATAGAGCCCCTGAAAACTGCACACAGCACCAATGTGAGCCTTTAAATTAACATCCCTCACATATGAAATTGAATTTGAACACCATCCTTTCCCCATTCCCGATTCAGCAATCAAAAAATTGATTTAAAAAAAATCGTACAAAAAAAAGAATCCTGATACTTAAGTGAATGGATTCCCACCCCCACCCCTTGTACACACATCAATCACACTTGTACTGATGAGAGAGACAGTCAGATCTCAACCAACTGCTCCCCTTGTCTGTGATATTATAATACCACTAGGAGGACCAAGACGGTCATAATGACCATTTTGGATTTTCAACTTTGTGAAAAATTAATATGGAGCTGCCAGGGAAGAGGAAAAGAAGAAGGCCAAAAATGAGGTTTATGGATGTGGTGAGGGAGGACATGCAGAGGAAGAGGAAGACGCAGAGGACAGGAAGAGATGGAAACAGTTGATCCATTGAGGTGACCCTTAACGGGAGCAGCCGAAAGTAGTAGTAATAATAACTTCGTGGGGAAAAAAAAAAGATACAGACCTGCCGGCCCCTGAATGCTCTTAAAATTGCACATATTTGCATTGAAATTAGTTTTAGATCAATTGCACAAAAAAATTAAGATTAGATCTACCTAAAACCACCACGAGGGGTCAAAATGTCTGCTTGTAATTTACGCATGATTGTGCGCGTCATGTCACTATTTATGACGTATTGGTTGCATAATTTCCTTCACGAAGTTCATTGCTCTGTCCTAGAAACAAACTAGCATTCTCCAGTGCAGAGTAGTAGTCTAAACTTGATTTTTGGTTATTGCCAACATGTCTGGTTACAGACGCCGTTTCAGATGCACCATGACTACCACCGACATGTTGCAGTATGTACAGGCATTGGACAGCAGCCATTTTAAGTTGTTTGAAAAAAGTAGGGCGGCACGGTGGCGCAGTGGTTAGCGCAGTTGCCTCACAGCAAGGTAGTCCAACCTTGGGGGTCATCCTGGATCGTCCTTTGTTTGGAGTCTGCATGTTCTCCCCGTGTCTGCGTGGGTTTCCTCCGGGGGCTCCGGTTTCCTCCCATAGTCCAAAGACATGTAGGTCAGGTGAATCGGCCATACTAAATTGTCCCTAGGTATGAGGGGGTGTGTGTGTGTGGGCCCTGTGATGGCCTGGCGGCCTGTCCAGGGTGTCTCCCCGCCTGCGACCCAATGACTGCTGGGATAGGCTCCAGCATCCCCATGACCCTGAGAGCAGGATAAGTGGTTCAGATATTGGATGGATGGATGAAAAATAGTATTAGAAGTTGTTAAAATTTTAATTTTGTCGTCAGTCATGTCTTAACAGGCATACTAACGTATGTAAGGCATTAAGAGAGTGGGTCTAAGGACAGGATGTTGTGTTGCTGTTATGCCCACTTAGGCAAATTTGTGATATTGGGCTATACAAATAAAGTTGATTTGATTTGATTAATATCTCAATTGGGTAATTATCTTGACAGAATATAGAGTTTAAAAACCCACGGTCGTTCTAGTAGTGTGTAAGTTCCGGTAGTTGTTTGGGGCTTGTTTCAGTATTTATTTTCAGTTCTTTTCTTCTTTTTTTACATTTCACGTTTTATAGACCTTGTTACGATTAGCAATATGTGTTTTCCGTTTCGGTTTTCAGGTAATATTTTCACTTTTTCCATTTTGCTATTCAAGTTCGACCATGTCTCGCTGAAATTTGAATTGTTTAAAAATAGTATTATACAAACCCCAATTCAAATGAAGTTGGGACGTTGTGTGAAACGTAAATAAAAACAGAATACAATGATTTGCAAATCCTTTTCGACCTATATTCAATTGAATACACTACAAAGACAAGATATTTAATGTTCAAACTGATAAACTTTATTGGTTTTTTTTGTGCAAATATTCACTGATTTTGAATTTGATGCCTGCAACACGTTCCAAAAAAGCTGGGACAGGGGCATGTTTACCACTGTGTTACGTCACCTTTCCTTTTAACAACACTCAATAAGCGTTTGGGAACTGAGGACACTAATTGTTGAAGCTTTGTAGGTGGAATTATTTCCTATTCTTGCTTGATGTACGACTTCAGTTGCTCAACAGTGCGGGGTCTCCGTTGTTGTATTTTGCGCTTCATAATGCGCCACACATTTTCAATGGGAGGCAGGTCTGGACTGCAGGCAGGCCAGTCTAGTACCCGCACTCTTTTACTACAAAGCCCCGCTGTTGGAACATGTGCAGAATGTGGCTTGGCATTGTCTTGCTGAAATAAGCAGGGACGTCCCTAAAAAAGACGTCGCTTGGATGGCAGCATATGTTGCTCCAAAACCTGTATGTACCTTTCAGCATTAATGGTGCTTTCACAGATGTGCAAGCTACCCATGCTATGGTCTCTAACACCCCCCCCATACCATCACAGATAATGGATGTTGGACTTTGCGCTGATAACAATCTGGGTGGTGCTTTTCCTCTTTAGCCTGGAGGACACGACGTCCATGATTTCCAAAAACAATCTGAAATGTGGACTCGTCAGACCACAGCACACTTTTCCACTTTGCGTCAGTCCATCTCAGATGAGCTCGGGCCCAGAGAAGCCAGCAGCGTTTCTGGGTGTTGTTGATATATGGCTTTGGCTTTGCATGAGAGAGTTTTAACTTGCACTTGTAGATGTAGCGACGAACTGTGTTAACTGACGATGGTTTTCCCAAGTGTTCCTGAGCCCACGTGGTAATATCCTTTACAGAATGGTGTCGGTTTTTAATGCAGTGCCGCCTGAGGGGTCAAAGGTCACAGGCGGTCAATGTTGGTTTTCGGCCTTGCCGCTTACGTGCAGAGATTTCTCTGGATTCTCTGAATCTTTTGATGATATTATGGACTGTAGATGATGAAATCCCTAAATTCCTTGCAATTGTACGTTGAGAAACGTTGTTCATAAACTGTTGGACTATTTGCTCACGCAGTTGTTCACAAAGTGGTGAACCTCGCCCCATCCTTGCTTGTGAACGACTGAGCCTTTCGGGGATGCTCCTTTTATACCCAGTCGTGACACTCACCTGTTTCCAATTCACCTGTTCACCTGTGGGATGTTCCAAACAGGTGTTTTTTGAGCATTCCTCAACTTTCCCAGTCTATTGTTGGCCCTGTCCCAGCTTCTTTGGAACGTGTTGCAGGCATCAAATTCAAAATGAGCGAATATTTGCAAAAAACAATAAAGTTTATCAGTTTGAACATTAAATATCTTGTCTTTGTAGTGTATTTAATTGAACATACACTACCGTTCAAAAGTTTGGGATCACCCAAACAATTTTGTGTTTTCCATGAAAAGTCACACTTATTCACCACCATATGTTGTGAAATGAATAGAAAATAGAGTCAAGACATTGACAAGGTTAGAAATAATGATTTGTATTTGAAATAAGATTTTTTTTACATCAAACTTTGCTTTCGTCAAAGAATCCTCCATTTGCAGCAATTACAGCATTGCAGACCTTTGGCATTCTAGCTGTTAATTTGTTGAGGTAATCTGGAGAAATTGCACCCCACGCTTCCAGAAGCAGCTCCCACAAGTTGGATTGGTTGGATGGGCACTTCTTTGAGCAGATTGAGTTTCTGGAGCATCACATTTGTGGGGTCAATTAAACGCTCAAAATGGCCAGAAAAAGAGAACTTTCATCTGAAACTCGACAGTCTATTCTTGTTCTTAGAAATGAAGGCTATTCCATGCGAGAAATTGCTAAGAAATTGAAGATTTCCTACACCGGTGTGTACTACTCCCTTCAGAGGACAGCACAAACAGGCTCTAACCAGAGTAGAAAAAGAAGTGGGAGGCCGCGTTGCACAACTGAGCAAGAAGATAAGTACATTAGAGTCTCTAGTTTGAGAAACAGACGCCTCACAGGTCCCCAACTGGCATCTTCATTAAATAGTACCTGTTAGAGCCTGTTTGTGCTGTCCTCTGAAGGGAGTAGTACACACCGGTGTAGGAAATCTTCAATTTCTTAGCAATTTCTCGCATGGAATAGCCTTCATTTCTAAGAACAAGAATAGACTGTCGAGTTTCAGATGAAAGTTCTCTTTTTCTGGCCATTTTGAGCGTTTAATTGACCCCACAAATGTGATGCTCCAGAAACTCAATCTGCTCAAAGAAGTGCCCATCCAACCAATCCAACTTGTGGGAGCTGCTTCTGGAAGCGTGGGGTGCAATTTCTCCAGATTACCTCAACAAATTAACAGCTAGAATGCCAAAGGTCTGCAATGCTGTAATTGCTGCAAATGGAGGATTCTTTGACGAAAGCAAAGTTTGATGTAAAAAAAATCTTATTTCAAATACAAATCATTATTTCTAACCTTGTCAATGTCTTGACTCTATTTTCTATTCATTTCACAACATATGGTGGTGAATAAGTGTGACTTTTCATGGAAAACACGAAATTGTTTGGGTGATCCCAAACTTTTGAACGGTAGTGTAGGTCAAAAAGGATTTGCAAATAATTCTTTTCTGTTTTTATTCACGTTTTACTCCACGTTTTACTCAACGTCCCAACTTCATTGGAATTGGGGTTTGTAGTTGTTAAAATGTACATTTTGGTGTCAGTCATTTGCTAACAGACATACTAACATATGCTATGCAATAATATCTCAATTTGGTATTTACCTTGACAGAATATAGTTTAAAAACCGGCAGTCATGTTGACCGCCCATGGTCGTTTTAGGTAGGAGTGAAATCCCGGTCGTTCTAGTGATACCCTGCCCCCAAAATGTTCTATTTCTGAATTCTTCTCAGAAAAAAAAAGAAAATTAGAAATTTTAAAAGAATTTAGAATATTCTTTTGGTAAATAAGCAACTATGATATTTTTCATGAAAATGACTAGGTATCTTCCTTCTATGGGAAGCTGACAAAGTTAATCTTGCTTGTGATATGAGTACACGGGTTGTGGTCAGAAACTGTAAAGTGAACCGCAGGCGGTTTCAGACAGGTGTGAGCTGCTGCCACGTCTGTTAGAGGTGGGTACCAGGATTGAGCCCTGTTATGAGATGACACATCGTATGGGAAGAAGAGTTACACACTGTAGCTTTCAAAATGCGTTGGTTTGTTTAAAGGGAAGATAGATTAATTTTGAAGGACTGGGCTCTTATTTTGTTCTCGGAATGTCTTCAGTATGTGGTCATGAAAAACGGCTCCTCAGAGAGCACGAAACTAAGACGTGGGCGACTGCTCATTAGTGAACTGAACTGATTCTTTAAGACAGCTAGGTCGAGGGAAATAACGGGCAACTCAGGGTTATCAAGGCACAATGTGGGGATAATTATAATCTGTTGAGAATTGATGATGTTGGGACAGGATTAAGCTTGTCCAGCTGAAAAAAATGCAAATATTTGGTTTCGGTTCCTCATCCGATGTTATCTGCTGCAGCTGTGTTTTTTTTTTAACAATGTGATGACTTTAGTGATTAAATTTTGGCTTACTCTGGCTTTGAGTTTTTTTTATGTGTTCATACTGATCAGAATCAGATGGTTGTGGACCAGAGAAATTATATTTGAACCCATAAAATGATTTTTTTTTTAATCATTTCACTGTGTTCATGTAGCACCTTTTTAAATAGTTTGAAGAGTCAGTTGTGAATGGTGCTGGGACCGCTGGTACTTTGAATGCAAATATATGGGGTAAGAAGCTCTTGTGCAGTATATACAAGGCTCAGCATTTTTGTTTTTTACCGATTTTCACTGAAAAATACCCGGATTTTTTAAAAGGAGCAGATCGGTTTAAATTGACTTTCACCTGGATTTTATGTTTCTACGGATTATTTTCACCGAAAAATACCCAGACTTTTTAAAAGGAGCAGATCCGTTTAAACACAGATAAATTCCCGGATTTTTTTTTTTTTTGAAAAGTGAAAATGCTGAGCCTTGAGTCTATACTGAGCTGTATAGACTCACACAGAAGCTGAACTCTGACAAAAAGGTGCAGTAACCATAACTCCTGCAGGAGACATCAGGGTATTGTTATAAATCTACTGGTCAATTTCACAAGCAGCACCATTCATCAGTTTATCAAATCTCAATGTCTACAACAAGCTCAGGCATGCATTTAGAGTTATCAAATGTGGTGTCATCTTGGGACAACATTTTTAAATGGTGCAAAAGGACATCCCAAATTCTTGGAATTCTGTAAATAGTCTTGCGAGTAGTACTCACCGTTGGCAGACTTAACATAGCTGTACCAACACAACCTAAGAGATCAGATATGCCCCCTCCATTGACTCTTAAGTCCTAGCTCAAAACTTACTTTTATTCACTAGTGTTTGACTTCTCCTGATGTGGCTGCTTTCTGGCTTGTCCCTATGCCCATGTGTTGTTTATTTGTGCCTATGAGCTATGTGCCTTGTTGTCTAAGTCGAGGTTTCTTGTATTTGTGTTTTAGCTACCTGCTCTGGTCTGTACATCTCTTTGGTCAGCGTGGGTTGTTTTTGAATGTGCTCTATGTATAAATTTGACTTGACAAAGATATATGCATGAATAACATCCACCCAACTCTAATGTAATCTCTACCTTGCCAGAGCATTCCCCCAATATGTGGCACACTGGAACAATATATCTGTGTGAAACAATGAGAGATTTCTTGGATGAGAGAACATATCTTCCAGCTCAGTTTGTCCAAAACTGAGTAACTGTTCATCCCCTCCAAATTCCTCCATCCCCATGGACACATAGATCAGTTTCGTAATTTTCGGACTACATTACATCAGTCTGCTGTTCCCGTAGCTTTGCTCACCATAACATCCAAAATATCAGATCATGTCTTTCAGAACATGTTGCCTAGATCCTGGTCCAGGCATTAGCCAGCCCTTGATTGGACTTGCGGTGTACATCTCGCTGGTCTCCCAGCCAGTGCAATGAAATTGCTTCAGAGGATCCAAAATCAACCTGCACATACTTGCTTTTGTTTTTTAACCTGCCAAGATGTGTACTCATCACCCCTCTCTTTGTGTCTTTGCACTCGCCCACTGTTGCTGCTTGCATTAAGTTCAAAACGCAGTTGTTGGCATTGCAGACAGTTCAAGGAACCGCACTGACTTGCTTGCAAACCAATAGTGACATGTACACTCCTACGCTATGTCCAGACTTTATCACCTGGGCCCCAATTTGGTGAAACAAACTGCAAGCCTCCATCAGAGCTACAGATTTGCTTTCTTCTTTCTGTCGTGCAGGTCTTCCTTAATCCTTAAATGGTCTCCAAGATAGACTGTTAAATTAACTGGTGGCACTTTCCAGCTATTAAGAATCACTCTATACTATCGGTGTCTGCTGTCACTATTGTGCCCTTCCATTCATAGACATCTGTATCACTGGCTGGCCAAGCTTGCTGCCCTCCCCACCTCAAGTTTCAGAACTAGTAAGAGTTTCTGATAAACCACTCTCTTTTGGTTGTTAGTGGACTTTGGTAGACTGATTCACTACTTAGGAAATACTGGTCAATGTTGGGTCTGTGCCGTTCTGTTTCAGGCACCACCTCGTTTCTCAATGTATTAAAGACATTAAAAAAGGAATTTATGCTTTTTGCAAGATCAAACTGAAGGTTTTTTTTTAATGTCGCAAGCTCTTGCTTACGACATAAAAAGAGGAAGGCCAAAGAGGAGGTTTATGGATGTGGTGAGGGAAGACGTGCAGTTGGGTGGTGCGACAGAGGAAGACGCAGAAGACAGGAAGAGATGGAAACGGATGATCCGCTGTGGCGACCCCTAACGGGAGCAGCCAAAAGTAGTAGTAGTAGTAAGCTCTTGCCTACCATGGTAATGCTCTTGCTAAATGTACATCAGCCTGTTACATCCAGCCACTTCGCCTTATAACACATCCCTGCATCTGTTTTGTGGAATACAAATGACACTCGCCAAAGACAGTAATGTAAAACAGCAGTGTAAACATCCCTAACAGATCGCCACCAAAATTAAACTGGTTTGTAAATGACTGAAAGACACCATGTCAAGTAAATATATGTCCACTTTGCCTGCCGTCGAACATGCAAGATACATCAAAAAAGATTTATTTTACCCATCTCCAGTTGTGCCCCCTTGGTCTTCCAGCATCAAGCGGGATAATGTAATTGAAAGTCCTGGAAAACTCTTCAGATCAACCCGCACTGTCAGTAGCTGTGTCACACAACAATAACATAAATTTGACAAAACAAAAAAAACAACAAAAAAAAGTTCACTGTGATGGGTTATCTATCTCAAGCAACTTTCAAGTCTGCAAATTAATTTTTAAATTAATTTTCCTCTGCACTGAAATTGAAATCAATGGATTCCAGGAAGGTTGGAAAGACACTCCCAAAAAAATCTACACATGCTTTGGAAATGATTTTCCGTGGTTTTGGTATGCTTTGGAAATGGTCAGAAGTAAGACCGTTTGGGGCAAATGGGCAAAACAAGCAAAACCACTGGTAGGGTTTTTCTTTCTTTCTTTCTTTCTTTTTTTTTTTTTTTGAGCAAAGCTCACATGACAATTTTCATTTAGTCACCAAGTTTTTCACTTCTGAAAGAATTTGTGGCAAGAAATCAAGTGTAGATTTCAGATATTTCAAATGTGATAGCAGTAGGTGTAGTGATGGTGATAAAGAACAAGGAATAATACTATTTAAAAAAGTATGTGTTGTATACTCGTCTTAATAGGAAATGCTTTTTGAAAACCTTTATGTTCAGTTTTTTAGTTCAGTCTCATTTGACTTTAAAAATGAAAGCAGGGCGTCTGGGTGGTGTGGCGGTCTATTCCATTGCCTACCAACACGGGGCTTGGCGGTTTGAATCCCCGTGTTACCTCCGGCTTGGTTAGGCATCCCTACAGACACAGGGGGGAGGGGGAACTGGGAGGAATAGCGTGATCCTCCCATGCACTACATCCCCCTGGTGAAACTCCTCACTGTCAGGTGAAAAGAAGCGGCTGGTGACTCCACATGTATCGGAGGAGGCATGTGGTAGTCTGCAGCCCTCCCCGGGTCGGCAGAGGGGATGGAGCAGCGACCGGGACGGCTTGGAAGAGTGGGGTAATTGGCCAGATACAATTGGGGAGAAAAAAAGGGGGGGGATATGATATATTTGTTGTAGCATGTTCCCTACCGTTGAGTGTTTCTTATATATATATATATATATATATATATATATATATGTGTGTGTGTGTGTGTGTGTGTGTGTGTGTGAAGGGATCTGAAATATACACTCACTGGCCACTTTATTAGGTACACCTTGCTAGTACCGGGTTGGACCCCCTTTTGCCTTCAGAACTGCCTTAATCCTTAGTGGCATAGATTCAACAAGGTACTGGAAACATTCCTCAGAGAGTTTGGTCCATGTTGACATGATAGCATCACGCAGTTGCTGCAGATTTGTCGGCTGCACATCCATGATGCGAATCTCCCAGTCCACCACATCCCAAAGGTGCTCTATTGGATTGAGATCTGGTGACTGTGGAGGCCATTTGAGTACAGTGAACTCATTGTCATGTTCAAGAAACCAGTCTGCGATGATTCGAGCTTTATGACATGGCGCGTTATCCTGCTGGAATTAGCCATCAGAAGATGGGAACACTGTGGTCATAAAGGGATGGACATGGTCAGCAACAATACTCAGGTAGGCTGTGGCATTGACACGATGCTCAATTGGTACTAAGCGGCCCAAAGTGTGCCAAGAAAATATCCCCCACACCATTACACCACCACCACCAGCCTGAACCGTTGATACAAGGCAGGATGGATCCATGCTTTCATGTTGTTGACGCCAAATTCTGACCCTACCATCCGAATGTCGCAGCAGAAATCGAGACTCATCAGACCAGGCAACGTTTTTCCAATCTTCTATTGTCCAATTTTGGTGAGCCTGTGCGAATTGTAGCCTCAGTTTCCTGTTCTTAGCTGACAGGAGTGGCACCCGGTGTGGTCTTCTGTTGCTGTAGCCCATCTGCCTCAAGGTTCGACGTGTTGTGCGTTCAGAGATGCTCTTCTGCATACCTCGGTTGTAATGAGTGGTTATTTGAGTTACTGTTGCCTTTCTGTCAGCTCGAACCAGTCTGGCCATTCTCCTCTGACCTCTGGCATCAACAAGGCATTTTCGCCCACAGAACTGCCGCTCACTGGATATTTTCTCTTTTTCAGACGTTTCTCTGTAAACCCTAGAGATGGTTGTGCGTGAAAATCCCAGTAGATCAGCAGTTTCTGAAATACTCAGACCAGCCCGTCTGGCACCAACAACCATGCCACGTTCAGAGTCACTTAAATCACCTTTCTTCCCCATTCTGATGCTCGGTTTGAACTGCAGCAGATCGTCTTGACCATGTCTACATGCCTAAATGCATTGAGTTGCTGCCATGTGATTGGCTGATTAGAATTTGCGTTAACGAGCAGTTGGACAGGTGTGTCTAATAAAGTGGCCGGTGAGTGTATATATATATATATATATATATATAGTGTGTGTGTGTGTACACACACACACACACACACACACACTTTAGGGACAAAAGTGTTGGGACACCTGGCCATTACACCTACAGGAGCTTTTATGACATCCCGGTCTAAATCCATAGGCATTAACATGGAGTTGGTCCCCCTCTTTGCAACTATAACAGCTTCCACTCCTCTGGGAAGGCTTTCCACAAGATTTTGGATCTCTCTCTCTCTCTCTCTCTCTCTCTCTCTCTCTCTCTCTCTCTCTCTCTCTCTCTCTCTCTCTCTCTCTCTCTCAAGATCTCCCTTTTTTCAGACTGTGATTTAAAGTTATTGCCTTTAACAGAAGTTATTTAGCATAATCAAAGAGGTTCGATGAAGAATTTGTAGCCTTTGTCAAGTTTGGACCATTGGTCAATGCAAATGTTTCGGCAATCCGTGGTACATCATCTAGCCGTATTTCAGGCAGGTTTGTGAGCGACTGTGTAAACTCCATAGTCCGTGCAGAAGTTAGCATTCCCTGCAAGGAGTCAGAACGGAAGTTCTCTGACGCCATGTGAAAAGGGCCTATTGTCCAAAATGTATTGGTATGCTGAAGCATTAAGATTTCCCTTCATTGGAACTAAGGGGCCTAGCCCAACCCCTGAAAAACAGCCCCATGCCATTATCCCTCCTCCACCAAACTTTACAGCTGGCACAGTGCAGTCAGGCAGGTAACGTTCTCCTGGCATCCGTCAAACCCAGACTCATCCATCAGACTACCAGACAGAGAAGCGTGATTCGTCACGCCAGAGAACACGTTTCCACTGCTCCAGAGTCCAGTGGCAGCGTGCTTTACACCACTCCATCTGATGCTTGGCATTGTGCTGGGTGATGTAAGAATTGCATACAGCTGCTCGGCCATGGAAACCCATTCCATGAAGCTCCTGGTGCACAGTTTTTGTGCTGACGTTAATGCCAGAGGAACTTTGGAACTCTGCAGTTATTGAGTCAACAGAGCGATGGTGACTTTTATGCACTATGCGCCTCAGCACTCGTTGACCCCACTATGTGACTTTACGTGGTCTGCCACTTCGTGGCTGAGTCGCTGTTGTTCCTAAACACTTTCACTTTTCAGTAATACCACTTACAGTTGACCATGGGATATCTAGCAGGGAAGAAATTTCACGAACTGACTTATTGAAAAGGTGGCATCCTATGACAGTACCACACTTGAATTCACTGAGCTCTACAGAACGACCCATTCTTTCACAAATGTTTGTAAATGCAGACTGCATGGCTAGCCGCTTGATTTTATATACCTGTGGCAATAGGTCTGAATGAAACACCTGAATTCAATGATTAAGAGGTGTGTCCCAATACTTTTGCTATATACACTCACTGGCCACTTTATTAGGTACACCTTGCTAGTACCGGGTTGGACCCCCTTTTGCCTTCAGAACTGCCTTAATCCTTCGTGGCATAGATTCAACAAGGTACTGGAAACATTCCTCAGAGAGTTTGGTCCATATTGACATGATAGCATCACGCAGTTGCTGCAGATTTGTCGGCTGCACATCCATGATGCGAATCTCCCGGTCCACCACATCCCAAAGGTGCTCTATTGGATTGAGATCTGGTGATTGTGGAGGCCATTTGAGTACAGTGAACTCATTGTCATGTTCAAGAAACCAGTCTGAGATGATTCGAGCTTTATGACATGGCGCGTTATCCTGCTGGAAGTAGCCATCAGAAGATGGGAACACTGTGGTCATAAAGGGATGGACATGGTCAGCAACAATACTCAGGTAGGCTGTGGCATTGACACGATGCTCAATTGGTACTAAGGGGCCCAAAGTGTGCCAAGAAAATATCCCCCACACCATTACACCACCAGCAGCAGCCTGAACCGTTGATACAAGGCAGGATGGATCCATGCTTTCATGTTGTTGACGCCAAATTCTGACCCTACCATCCGAGACTCATCAGACCAGGCAACATTTTTCCAATCTTCTTTTGTCCAATTTTGGTGAGCCTGTGCGAATTGTTGCCTCAGTTTCCTGTTCTTAGCTGACAGGAGTGGCACCCGGTGTGGTCTTCTGCTGCTGTAGCCCATCTGCCTCAAGGTTCGACGTGTTGTGCGTTCAGAGATGCTCTTCTGCATACCTCGGTTGTAATGAGTGGTTATTTGAGTTACTGATGCCTTTCTTTCAGCTCGAACCAGTCTGGCCATTCTCCTCTGACCTCTGGCATCAACAAGGCATTTTCGCCCACAGAACTGCCGCCCACTGGATATTTTCTCTTTTTCGGACCATTCTCTGTAAACCCTAGAGATGGTTGTGCGTGAAAATCCCAGTAGATCAGCAGTTTCTGAAATACTCAGACCAGCCCGTCTGGCACCAACAACCATGCCACGTTCAAAGTCACTTAAATCACCTTTCTTCCCCGTTCTGATGCTCGGTTTGAACTGCAGCAGATCGTCTTGACCATGTCTACATGCCTAAATGCATTGAATTGCTGCCATGTGATTGGCTGATTAGAAATTTGCATTAACGAGCAGTTGGACAGGTGTGCCTAATAAAGTGGCCGGTGAGTGTATATATACAGATAATATATAATTGTCTTCATAAAGTATTCAGACCCCTTCACTTTTTGCACACTTTGTGCTGTAGATTTAATATTAAATGGATATAACTGAGATTTTTGCCCATCTAGCAACACTCAATAACCTATAATGACAAAGTGTATATGTAATATAAAAATCAGTATGTATGCCAGGACATAGTTACCTTTACTCCATATAAATATCTACAGTATCACAGTCCTCCGTAATTTTTTTCAGGGGATACATAATATGAAATGAAATGACAGCGTGTTTGTTTGGTGTTTTTAGTCCGTGGCCGATGGTGTCATGAAGGGTTTAATGCCATTGATAAAAATAGGATCAACTCACCCTCTGAGCCAGAAAATCTCTTCCCCCTTTTTTTCTGTTTCTTTGGTCACTATTACTTTTAGGAACTTAATATCATTGTGTGTTTTTCGTGGCATTCACAGAATGCCTCATTTTCTGATAGCCAGCCGGCATACAACCACCGACCTCCGTCTGAATGTTTCCTGTTGGAGTTGCATATCTGTTTTCATCACAGGAACGAATGGTTATTTTGCTGGGATTTGGATGTGCATCTAACTCGCATGATAAATCTCAATTCAAACAAAGCTTGCATCAAGACTGAAATGTCCTCTCATCAGGACTGCTTTCAGATTTTAGAATTAGTGCGTTGCACATGTATTTCAGTTAAGAACCAGATAAACAAAGTTTCCTAGATGTCATGGTGAGGAATGATGTTTTCATCTAAGTTTGTGAATAACTGTTGATCGGGAACACCCACTGGCCTCAAAATTAACCTTTTGATGTCGTTTTTGCTTCCTCACTTTTCCCCTCACACCCGTGCGTCGGGGTCTACATATCATATTGTGTTGTACTTACGTATGTGTACCTGTTTTAAAATCTGTTTGCGGTGTCAACCCTCATCCACCAATTTTACTGCTGCGGTTTTGTACATAATAAAGCATAAATGTGTTTTCTAAGTGTCATATGTGTCATTTTAGTTCAGAGGAAATGAAACTGAAATGTTTTGACATGGCGCATATGACCCGAGATAGCAAACAGTAGGGTCAGACAGGTTTGTGAGTTTATGACTTGTACAAAAGCTGACTTCTAATAGGTCAGGTGTTGTACAGTAACAACTAAAAAGACTAATAATAATAGTAATAACTAATAGGACATGATTTGACGGAAGAAGTGTGGCATTGTACATGGCATATTCGAACCGTTTTTTAAAATTGCTGTAAATAATTTGGCTACATAATGGTACACATTATTATTTTACAGTTAACATTTTCCTGTGTATTTCATAAAGGCAAAGCGTGGCAGACACCATGGCGAGTTTATGATGGCACAAATAGAAATCTGGATTTAGGCCTAGGTTTGTATTTTAGTGCTGATTTGATACGTATTTCTATTTTCTCAAATATCATTATCATACATATTCAAGGCTCCATCCCCTCTTATCTACAGTAAAATATGGAAACTGCAATTATCCAAAGAACACGTACAGCAAAATGCTTTATTTCAAGCCCCGCATATTACAAAAGCTTTAAACCTGTGTTTGCTTCCCTGAATAAAAACGTTCAAACAATTAAAATTCACACATTCAGAGATGTAGAAATCATTATGTCAGACCTTTTCATAATATTTGTTTTGTGTACTTCAATATTGAGATTTAGGAAAATGCGGCTGTATTGGCATCACTGGTTAGTGTTGCAATGTTGCATGGAATTGTCTTTTCTCCCCCTCACCCTTACTGTGGGCTTTCTTTTTATGAGTGTCTCTATTTGGCAAATGGCCTAAAATTGAGTTGAAAAGAATGTGGGCATTTGAATGTTGTTGGTTTGTGTTACACGGCATTTCAAGTCTGATGGCACACCAGAAATAAAGACTGCTGTCTGGAAATGGTTGTGGTGAGACTGGTAGCTGTGCGATATGCATGCATGTGTGGACATTTGTGGATTGTGCAATACCGTCACGCTTGGCCACTTATCGTAACTGATGCAACAGTAGATGAAGAAACAGGATCATGTTAACACACATTAAAGGTAGCATTACAGGCTCGTTTTTAGATTTGACCGTAAAATTGATTGTTTTCCTTTCTTTCTTTAAGCCACACTAATGAAGTAAAAAAAATAATTAAGAAACAACCGAATTGTTAAATGTTCTTGTTTGAGGAACTGCCTCCCCCCCGCCCCCCGAGTGTTTGGCTACTCAGGAAATCACTTTTTTTTTTATCAGACTCAGCAGAGTCCTTGGCAGATTGTGCAGCTGATATATAAAGAATTGCTAGACTCAAGTTAATGCAGTGAAACTGGTCGACAAAGGTAAAATGTTTTCTAGATGTTAAGTTATCGAGAGGGGTCTAAGGAGTGTCCCCACTCCAATAATTCCTTTTAAAGTTTAGTTTTATCTCAGCTTTTGCTTTAAGAACACAATTGGAGATTATATGAGTCACTTTTTCTGCTTAACTGGAAGACAGAGTACCCCGTTATCCAGTAAAGCAAATTACTAATTTCTGCACTACAGTTTCATATTTTATTTTTTTGTGACTTACACACTTTCAGGAATTTATACTCATTTCCCTTTACGCATAACGGCAAAATAGTACCAAAAAAATGCCTTGCCTCTAGCCAAAGCTCAGACTTTCAAGACCAATTAAAACACTCATAAAAAACTGGGTGACATGGTGGCCCAGTGGTTAGCGCTGTCGCCTCACAGCAAGAAGGTCCTGGGTTCGAACCCCGGGGTCGTCTAACCTTAGGGGTCATCCCAGGTCATCCTCTGTGTGGAGTTTGCATGTTCTGCCTGTGTCTGCGATGGGTTTTCTCCGGGTGCTCCGGTTTCCCCCACCATCAAAATCATATGCATGTAAGGGTTAATACTCCTGTCTGTGCCCCTGACCGAGGCATGGCAAGACGAACTGGAGTTGGTCCCCGGGTGTTGCACGGCGGCTGCCCACTGCTCTTAGCTACACAGCTAGGGTGGGTTAAATGCAGAGCATAATTTCCCCATGGGGGATTAGTAAAGTATATCAAAATCAAATAAAAACTGCTGTTTAAATTTAACTGCTAAAAAGTAGTCCTCAAAATCTGTGTGCTCTAAAGTTAATGAATGAGTAACATTATCATTTTTTAACACAACCAACTTCTATCCATGTTGCACTTTACAACAAAATGCTTGTTATCCAAGCAAATTCTTTGTGTGTAGAACTAGGCTTAAGCAGGTTTTTGAAAATGGCCCTCGGAGAGCCAGCAAATGGGTAAATGGGTATTGGTACTGAGGCGATGTAGATGGTTGCCTGGATGGCCGCTACTTTGCGTTGCTCCCACCAATTGGGCCAACATGGAAATTACTCTAAGGCTAGAATGAAGGAGTAAGCTCTGCACACTAAATTGCTCCCAAAAAGCTATTTTATTTGGCAGCGTTTTGGGAACAATTTAGTGTGCTGACCTTAGTCCTTCATTCTAGTTTTGCACCTTCATATTTTCTGGATGTGCACATGTTTGGTTCCTCTTCTGAAGTTTCATTACTCTAATGCTGACATCTAGTGCATAGTACTCCCTGCTGTTACCTACAGTACGCTTTCTTTTTTGGAAGTCAACCCTTTAGCGGCTGTATTGGCATTTATGTGCATGTGCTCATTACAATACTGATGTTATTTATAGCGTGTCCCCATTGTACAATTAAGTCAACTTCTCAGATATGTGATCAACTTCCTCTGAAAACTCAAAGAAATTGGCCCTCTGCAAGACAAAGGCTTTTGTTGTTTCAGAGCATTTAGATCTATATTTTGTGCTCTTTGAATGTTTGTGGTTCTCAACACCAGTTTCTCTCTACAGTGCCCCCGGCAACCAACATGACCTTACAATGTCACAACTTCCAAAACATTGTGTACTGGAATTACAGCCAGCCGTCGCTGCACCCTAAATTCAAAATCAGTATTTCTGCATTATCAGGGTAAGTAGAGAGTAGATGTGTGTGAAAAGCTTGTGTGTTTTGAGTATGTTTTTGTAAATTTGCTTTTGTTTTCTACACTTTGTGGGAGCAATTTTATCATTCTGGTGTATAGTTTCTTGCAACTTGTGGTTGCCATTTTGAATGCCGAGATAAAACATTTTCTGGCCGAGTGACAAAGCACAGGTCCATGGGAAAGTACATATTTTTTAAGTTAATGATACTTTGGAGATGCAAGGCTCAACTGCTTATTGATAGTATGAGTGCCTATTTCCTCAGGTCACGTTCTTTATTCCCAACTGTAGATATTGATATTTTTAAATGTATTTCTTTTATAGTTTTGTTGTTGTATCATGGTCAGTGTGACCTACATCAGCAGCTCATCCAGTCAAGTCCCATGGATGTGCCAAGTTTCTTTGCAAATAAAAATCGATTCTAGGGTGTCCAGGTAGCGTAGCGGCCTATTCCGTTGCCTACCAACATGGGAATTGCCAGTTCGAATCCCCATGTTACCCCCGGCTTAGTCGGGCGTCCCTAGAGACACAATTGACCGTGTCTGTGGGTGGGAAGCTGGATGTGGGTATGTGTCCTGGTTGCGACAATAGCGCCTCCTCTGGTCGGTCAGGGCACCTGTTCGGGGGTGGGGGGGGGGGGACTGGGAGGAATAGCGTGATCCTCCGACGCGCTACATCCCCCTGGCGAAACTCCTCACTGTCAGGTGAAAAGAAGCAGCTGGCAACGCCACATGTCTCAGCGGAGGCATGTGGCAGTCTGCAGCCCTCCCCGGATTGGCAGAGGGGGTAGAGCAGCGACTGGGACAGCTCAGAAGAGTGGGTAATTGCACGGGTACAATTGGGGAGAAAAAAAAAGATTCTGATTAGTTGTCCTTACTGTGTTTGTGCATTTTTGTTTCAACATAGTTTCTCTTGTTTCTAGCCGTCATAAGCCGCTGTGGGTGGAGTCACCAACCATGCATGCCGACATCTCATTCCTCAATGATCCAGATAATGACTACAAACTTAACATAACTGCTGTGGTTGGACAAAATGAGTCTGAGACCTCCCCTTCTTTAATCTTCAGCTATTTCATGGACTCTCTGTCGGAACTGAAATGTGAGTGGCTATTTTAACGGTGAAAACAGAAATCTTTTTGAGAGTAACATGAGGAACATCAGGAAATGATGAATCCTCCCACTAAAAAATCCACTGATGTCATCGTGTATACCCAGGTGATAGCCATCACTTAAAACTGCTGGTTTTAGTAGTCTATAAGAATGCTTATGCAGCATGAGCCAGTTGAAAGTGCTGGGCGGGAAAAGAGAAACCACTTTTTTTTTTTTTGCTCTGTGAAGAATGTCCCCCAAGGTGAAAAAAATGATAACTTGCTACTCAAGTAAACAAATATTTGAATATTTATGTATTTTGCAACTGCGAAAATCAGGCTATGTCCACCATGCGTGGGTCCTGCTCGCAGCTCAACTATTCTCACCTCATTGAAAATGAGCAAGGCCCACTGAGGAGTCCCCTGCTTACTTATATAGCTATAGCCCCCCTCTGTGTTTATACGTAGATGTGCACATCTTGTGCAACCATGCATAGCATAGCCACGTGCCATGGTCCCTAAGTCTGAACTATCTTTCAAGAAAAACACTGATCCCAAGCTCTCATGTGTCCTGCAAACACAGCAAGTGATTGGTCAAATAACTTTTCCCCGTGCCTACTGAGGCACACAAACACAAAGTAGTCACAGAAAGGCGTTGGTGTTCCTCATTGTGCTGAAAGGAAAGGCTGCTCCGAGTTCTGACCCCACACACACTTCCCCAGCTCGCATGTGGCAGTAGCATTTGCACTTTTTAAGTAAAGCTGTCTTTGTTGGTGCATCATAAATTGCGGCTCTTTTGTAGCAAGATTGACACAAAACTTGACACGCTCAGACACCCGAGAGTTGCTGGAAGTAGCGTGGCTGTGGGGCTTTTGTCCAGTCTACAGGGCAGGGACATCATCACTGGCTTCAAAATGAACTTCAAAGTGAATCTGCTGAATCGAAATGGAGGGTACTACACCAACCATGCATTTCTAGGTGGCCAGAACATGCAAGATGTTAGTCGAGCAGCCATTAGCTTTTGCTGTTTTGAACTCATCTAAGTAACATGTGGACTGGGTTTGTGCAGCGGAGCCAATGCTAGACGTAGATATCTAGTTGTACATGTTTGTTTAATTTGCGTACTAATTTAATTTTGGGAATGAAATTGAACTTTTTTATGACATTTTCTGCTCATCCACACATGCACATATTTATGCGGGCACACACACCAGACACACAACAGGAAGAAAACATTCATGAATGCTATAAAAGGAGCAGGATGAAACAAGATGGAACATGACTTTCAGTTTAGAAGAAGAAGCAGGCAAATAACACCTTTGGGTTCAAGATGAATTTATTTTAAATACTTGAGAAAAAAAGAAACTGTGCCAGCTTGAAGACTGGTATTCTGGGTGGGCATGGGATTCAGCTGAGAAGCGAACCTTGTCCTTGTGGCTTTTTCAGGTTCTGTGGACCTCCCGCCCATCAATGTCACCATCCAACCAGATGACATCATCCGGTTCAGCTTCTTCCACCCCTTGCACTTTTACCGCCAGACATTGACTGAGATGGGGATAAAACCGAAAAAAGAGTGGAAGGTGTTCGACTACAAGGCTTTAGCCAAAGACCAGGTCAGTCAGGGCACGCAGCTGGCCTCAGTGTTGTCATGACTTCAGTGACACGGTTGGCCGCAATTTGATCTGACTCGTTGTCTGTCTATCTACTTTATATTCCATCCTCCATTAGTTTGGCCAGACACCACACAAAAATAGACCAGAGTAAAAAAAAAAAAATTACTATAGTAGTGTTTTGTTTTGGTTTGTTTTGTCACGTTACTTATGTAAACAATTTAGCCACATAATACAGCATTCCTTTTGTAATGTTATAGGAACAACTTAGAAACACTTTCTAAACTATAGGAATACTTTTAGTATTTGTATAGTAATATCATGACAAAATCCACAGGAAATACATTGGTAATTTGTATAGTACATGGATATAATGTTTGTATAGGAATGTGATGGAAAAAACATGATTTTTTTTTTCATTTGGGGCATCCATGCATGCAGTGGTGTCTGTTTGTTATGAATGTTGTTTTTTTTTGTGATTTGTAATTGGTTTTGCTTGCCTATCATCTGATTAATTAAATGTGACTTAATCGGAGCTGTACTGTTTGTTTTTAGCGAAAGGAAAATACGCCACATGAATTCTCATGCGAAGAGATCGAGTGTGTGGAGCTGCTTGCAGTGGAGAGTGGGCAGAAGAGCTACTGTGTGACTGTAGCTGGACAGTGGGAGAAATTGGCTGTTAACACCAAACAGGAATACTGCACCTCGGTCCTTATACCCAGCAAGGTGAACTGTAAGTAGGGATGGGTACCAAAACCCGGTATTAAACAGGCACTGGTACTAAATTATTAAAGACCGTAGTATTGATAAGCTCCCATGTTAACGGTTCTATCGGTATTGGAGAAATTGAGAAAATAATTGTCCTACTCATTTAGGCTACATAAATGATAACTTGCACCTTTTATCTCACCAACGCATGTTTCAATTTACAA
This sequence comes from Lampris incognitus, assembly GCF_029633865.1. Classification (NCBI taxonomy): domain Eukaryota; kingdom Metazoa; phylum Chordata; class Actinopteri; order Lampriformes; family Lampridae; genus Lampris; species Lampris incognitus. The sequence goes on from NC_079223.1 coordinate 17,281,186, forward strand.
TAAGATTAAGACATTTGTCTATGATGCATTTTTACTACTCCCTTACTACTCCTACTCCCTGCCTAGCTTGTAGTTCGTCTCTTTCTGCCCCATCCACCTCAGGTATGTTAATGTATGCTAGCAGTCTGGAGCCCACACGGCGTTAAATAAATTATACAAACTTGGGTTAATGATTAAAAGTAATAGTCTGTCCAGACATGAGAAAATAAAGCGATGTTAATTCTGGTCTTAATTTGTTTAATTTTTTTTTCTTCTTAAAAAGTAACAAAAAAAAGAACTGATAAGAGTACTGTTAAAGTATCGGATCGAAAAGCAGTATCAGTAAGAGTAGTAGTACCGTTAAAATCTTAACTCTACCCATCTCTAACTGTAAGGCTAAATCTTTTAAACCTTTAAACTTTTGAAATCATGCTTGTATTTGGAAGAATCTTGTTTTTTTTTCATGCAAACCTGTGTTGTATTCCATTGCCAACTCGGGAATCCACTGTTGGTATCATCGTTCAGCCTTCCTACCCGCCTTTGAACATCAGTGCTTGGAAATGGGCTAAACAAACTTGAAAAGGAGGACATTTATGCTACCTGGTGCAATGTTGTCACATTTGTACTGGGTCTGTTGGTGCTGACTCTGTCTGTTAATGCTTATAGACCCTTTATTAGTGTCATTGGCTGCAGCTGTGTTTATCCTGCTATGCTAACATCACATAGTACTAAGACCAGTCTGGCATGTCTTTAACCTTTACATGGTTTATAATCTGTAGATGTCAGCAAACTCATTAAAATGGTCTGGGGTTTAGTCACTCTATAAAGAAATCAGGAGTGATTAAAGCTCCCTTTTTTTTTCTGAGACGGTGTTACTGGTTAAACATTACATGTGTGCCCATACCTTAGTGTTGAGAAATCCATGTCTGTGTACTTACTAATGTGTCGTTTCTTTCCAGATGTAGTGCTTGGCGTCATTTTGGCCATATTGATCTGTGTTATAGCTGGTTCCTTAGTCATGATCGTCATAAAGAAGACAAGCAGCTCCTCCCCCACACCATCCTCTATGGTGCGTTCTTCCTACCAAAACTTGTCTAAGTGAAAATCATTGTTTGCAACTTTTTCTTTTATCCCTACTATATTGCTCTACAGATTTAAGTAATAACAATTAAGTGGATGATGGAAGGTTTAATCAGTTCATGTAGATACAGCGTTTATTGAGAGAGAAACACCTGCCTAAGCATAAACCAGTGGTGATTCCATATGTGGCAGAAGTGTCGGAACAGATGAGATGCGTATTTTCCAAATATCGCATCTCAGTTGCTTTCAAACCCCAAAACATGCTGCGCCAGAAATTGGTCCACCCCAAGAATCGGGTCCCCCGGCACAAACCGAGCAATATTGGTGTACGCTGTTAAGTGCCGGGAAGATTGCTGTGACTTGTACATTAAGGAAACCAAACAGACGCTGGCCAAGAGGATGGTACAACACACAAGACCTAACACTTCAGGCCAGGACTCCGCAGTCTACACCCATCTACAGGCCAGTGGCCACTCTTTCAAGAATGAGGATGTGCACATCCTTGAAAGGGAGGAACGCTGGTTTAAATGGGGAGTCAGAGGCCATCTATATGAAGAGGGAATGACCGTCCCTGAACCAAGGGTGGGTGGGGGGGCTAAGAGTACATCTGTCACTATTTTACAATGCTGGGATTGCAGCTATTCTCCAATCCTCTGTGAATTGTACATATTGCCATAGAAACTCTAGTTAATGCTCATGGCAATTTGCATATGAAACCAATCGTTTTTGGTTGTTGTGCCACTGTATTGTTTATAAGGGTGGGGATACCTGTAGTTTGGTGGAGACTGAAGCGGTCACCTAGATGAGTGATGAAACGTTTCTCTCTCAATAAACGTCCAGATGAACTAATTCAATTTACTGTGATTTTTTTTTTAACCTGGATTATTGAGCATGCATAAAGACAAGTGGATGAAATAATTAAGTGAGAATACTTCTAAGTGGAAAGCAACAGTGGTAAAAATGCAGTTCATAGTATCAGATATTTTGACAATGCATCCTTCACTATACGGACCCTTTTTTCCAGTTGTGCTTTCAATCACATTTCATCGCATCTGCTTTAATCATTTAATTGTTGTTACTTCCGCCCCTTGTGCAGATTTAATCTCAGGAATTTCAAACATCCATTGATACTTATGCTTCGCTCTTCCCTTCTTACCCCTCCTCCCCTCTCGCCACCTTCCTCGTGTCTCCCAGCTATTTTCAGGAAGGCAGAACGCCAATCTACAGGATGTAGAGAAAACTGAGGTGTCACCCTTGGAGGCTTCCTCCCCCGGGATCTCTCCTCTACTGCCCCTTGAGGAGGACGATGAGGGCGATGATTTGTCCATTGAGGACGGGAGCATGTCTGCCGACCCAAAGGACAGGCTGAAAGTGCCTGAGTACATGCTGGATCAAGATTTCGATAAAGACCCAGAGGAGTTACCAAGTGGAACCCCTGAAATGGACAACAACACCTCCAACGGTTACGAACGGCGTCCAGTGACGGTGGACAAGCTCTCTCCCAGCGAAACGGTAAAGGGTTACCGCGTTGGACGCACCGTGCCAGGGGGGGCTTCGTCTAATCAGAGCCTATGAGTTTGCACCTTGTACAAAGGAGGAGTATAAATGCAATTTCATTTTTTTTGCAGCACCTAACTTCCCTAATTTCCCATAATCCAAATACATTTTCTTATACACTAGGGAATGTAAATCAACCCTAAATATAACTGAAATTAACTGACTCTTCCATAGCTCATGGGAACCACTTGAACTCATGTTCAAATGCCAGTAAATGCAAACTCAGTGCCCCTAATGGATGTATCCCTCTAAACCAAACCGGGATGAAGTCATTGAAGAAGCTCAACTAAACCAACTATGAAATTTGGTCTGTGCTATTAACTGCTGTTCCTTATCCCATCAGACCTGTGTGGAAGACTGGTTGGTAAGGAAAGAACAAACCCAAGAATTTTCCTCTAAGCAGTTTGTTCAGTTGGTTTGTGTTAAGATATTATTTTCTTTCAAAGTACCACAAAACAAACAGCTCCAGTTAAGTCCAACCAGAGAATTTCAACACAATTTTAACACAGAACTCAAATTAACGTTTCGGCGGATGGTGAGCTTTACTTAGACTGTACTTTGAATGGCAGCTTTCTGGCTGCAACAGCCACTCAAATCTCTTTACAATTAATGCCTCACATTCACCCATACACACAAACTCATACTCCTCCATGCAAGGTTGCAACGAGTTCATCGGGAGCAGTTGGGGGTTAGGTGTCTTGCTAAGGGACACCTTGACATTTTTGCCTGGGAGAGCCAAGGATCGAGCCGGCAACCCTCCAGTTACCAGTACCCTTTTCTGTCTTATATACCTATTCTGAAATGCACCTGGAAGCTGATTTCACTAAGGCCTCTCTTGAACACAAGCTGTTATCTGTGTGGACTTTCACCTCAACCCCCGCTCCCTCGCCAAAAACAGCAGCAACCTTAAATACTGACGCTAGCACTTCCCTTGGCCATTAATCTGTGTTGTTGTCAAAAAGCCACGTTTGATGTCCATCCCTCTGCAACATTTGACACAGAATTCAGTTTTCACTTTCTATATGAATGTGCTATCAATATTGAAACACTGACAGGAGGCGGAGCTGGAGGTGGCAGAGTTGAAGATGCTGAGATTTTTTTTCATTGGAAGCGATGAAGGACAATATTAGGAACGAGTATATTAGAGAGACAGCTCAGCTTTGACAGATTGGAGACAAAGCAAGAGAGGCAAGACTGAGATGGCGTGGACATATGCGACAGAGAGACTGGGTATATTGGGAGAAGGATGCTGAGTATGGAGCTGCCAGGGAAGAGGAAAAGAGGAAGCCCAAAGAGGAGGTTTATGGATGTGGTGAGGGAGGACATGCAGCTGGCTGGTGTGACAGAGGAAGATGCAGAGGACAGGAAGAGATGGAAACAGATGATCCTCTATGGCGACCACTAACGGGAGCAGCCGAAAATAGTAGTAGTGCTACCAATACTTAACATATACAATACATACAGAAAATGCATATTACTACAATTAAGTATGGTATCCCAAACAATAACACTGAGATCTGAATATTGCTTTTCTGCAAAACATTTTCTCCAAATACTCCTTATATGTGAAAATGCCTCGTTGCTGTCTACTTTTTTTTTTTTTTTTTTTTTTGCATATTGGCACTTTCTTATTGACGACTCTAAAGAAAATGTGTTTTTTTTTGTATGTGTGTACATGTCTAAGAAAGGAAGGTTAATGGTGATGCATACTGGGCGTCTGGGTGGCGTGGCGGTCTATTCCGTTGCCTACCAACATGGGTATCGCCTGTTCGAATCCCGGCGTTACCTCCGGCTTGGTCGGGCATCCCTACAGACACAATTGGCCGTCTGAGGGTGAGAAGCCGGATGTGGGTATGTGTCCTGGTCGCTGCACTAGCACCTCCTGTGGTCGGGTCAGGGCACCTGTTCGGGGGAGGGGGAACTAGAGGGAATAGTGTAATCTTCCCATGTGCTACGTCCTCCTGGCGAAACTCCTCACTGTTAGGTGAAAAGAAGCAGCTGGCGACTCCACATGTATCGGAGGAGGCGTGTGGTAGTCTGCAGCCCGCCCCAGATCGGCAGAGGTGGTGGAGCAGCGACCGGGACAGCTCGGAAGAGTCGGGTGATTGGCCAAGTACAATTGTGGAGAAAAGGGGCGGGGGGGAATGGTGATGCGTACTTATTCAATAATCCTGTTGACACACTGTAAAGTTTGAATCTGTATAGTGAAGTGCTGACTCACTATACGCACTTGTTTGTGCGTATAGAGGATGCTTTTGACGGAACAACATCACGGTCATGCCAATCTAACCTCTTAAGCTAAGCAACCACTTAATCTAACCAATCTAACCTCTTATCCCGATAGGCTGATGACAAGAACGATGGTGCAAGGGTTGCAAAGTCTTCTTTTCAAAACACTATACACAATTTTTTTTTAATACATTGATTAGGTTCGGCATGGGAAAACTTTGAAGTTAGCCTACATCTTGGGTAGCGACCACTTTGCTGGGGATTTGCACCATTAGAATGGTATATATGATTTTGAAATGAAAGTTTGCCATTACGGGCACATAATTTAAGGCTATTGATGGTGGATTACATTTATATAGCGCTTTATCTAGACACCCAAAGCGCTTCACATTGAAGGGGGAAACTCACCTCAACCACCACCAATGTGTAGCACCCACCTGGGTGATGCACAGCACCCATTTTGCACCAGAACACTCACCACACATCAGTTTAAGGTGGAGAGGGAGAAATCATTGAGTGAATAACACGGCGGGGGGGCGGTGATTAGGTGGCCAGATGGATAGAGCCAGGTTGGGAACACCGGGAGACCTCTCCCCCCCCAACACACTCTTTGCAATAAGTTCCATGGGTTGTTTAATTAGCACAGTGAGTCAGGACCTCGGTTTAACATCTCGTCTGAAGGACGACACCCACTACAGCGCAGTGTCCCTGTCACTGCACTGGGATTTTTTTTTTTTAAATTAGGACCAAAGGTAAGACTGCCCCTTACTGGCCCACTTTGAACAGCAACTCAGTTTTACCTGGAGGTCTCCCATCCAAGTACTAGCCAAGCCTATACCTGCGTAGCTTCTGTCATTCAGCATAGCCAGGGTACATGTTGTTATGGCTACTGGCAGTTATGTATATGGAGACAAGAATGGCTCCAAATCATGTTAAACCCAACCAATGCCTTCATAACGCAGGTACTCTTAATCCGATGCGAGGGTCTAAGGGCGGGATGTTGTGGTATTATAAAGCCCGTTGAGGCAAATTTGTGATTTGTGATATTGGGCTATACAAATAAAATTGACTTAACTCAGTACCGCTAACTACTAGAGAAGTTATATTGGTGCATCTTTAAGGTTGATGGTAGCCAGTTCTATATACAGCTATTACTGTCACATTTAACTGAGCCACCAAGGTTTTTTTCATTATATATCCATGATATTTTTTTTTAATTTTCTGTCTTGCCCTGATTTCATTACAACCAAAGTTTTGTACATTTTCTGTTTCATTTGATAGCGCAGTTACCAAGGTGAAGAAATGAAACGGGTGGGCATGTGACCGCCAGGAACTACCTTATGTGTGATTAGACCCACTGTAAGAATTAAAAAAAAAATCCTGAATTGTGTTTGTTTTCTCTAAAGCATTTTATGGTCAGCTAAATGCTGCCCAAGGAATGCAAGTCGAAAGGAAGAAGCTATTTTGGAGTTGAACATTTGATAGCATTGAATAATTACTGCTGTGTAAATGTGGAAGTGTAGGTGCAGCCCTGGAATTGTTATGTAAGAAGATATGACGAACGCTCTGTGTGTGTGTGTGTGTGTGTGTGTGTGTGTGTGTGTGTGTGTGTGTGTGTGTGTGTTTGCACACCATGCCATTTGACAGGAATCCCTGCTGGTCCTTCCTCTAAACTGTGTGACCTGACATGGCGGGGGAGGATTGCTGTGCCTTTGTGATTGTTTGTGTTTCTTCCCCTTTAGTCAGCAGTGTGTGACAGGGAGGGAAACGACTCGCATACAGTGCGAGTCGCTAACTTCTCTTAATAGTCCTCTGGTTTGGAGCTTGAGCTCTCTCAGATGGCTAAAATTATAACACTGAGATTCAAACATTTATGTGTTTAGTTTTTATCTGAAGGGGCAGTAGGGTGTCGAATTCACTAACAGAATGCCAGTTAATCAAGCCTTTTCTCAGTAGGTGCCTCTCAGAGGGACTTTGTTCTTACATTTTTATTATGGTTTGTACTAGGTCATTATTTCAAGTTTGAAAGACAACAGTTTTGAGGCTAGGCTACGTCTGTAAAGTCCTACTGTGCTTAGATGGGTTACAATGGAGGAGAAATGGCACGTACATTTTAGTTGACTTGGAAGAAATAAGTTTTAAAAGGTGTTGTGTTTATTCAACACTTGCATGTTCCAAAACTATACCGAATCTTTATTGCTTCCGGCTGCAAATGCACAGTCAGAGCTGATGTTAGGAAACAGCCTTTGCGTATAGAAATAAACCGACCTTTCACTGCCCTACACTTTAAATCGTGCCTATAGACATGATTACCATTCATTACAAATATCTTATATCTGAGTATCTAACCTATTATCAAGTGTGCGGTTCTGAACACGAAGGTTTCGGCCTGTATAGGGTTTGCCACTGGTCATTCTTCTGATGTCCGCTATCATCCAGACAAATGCAAATTAAGTTGAAAACATGAAGTGAAAGACAAGAAGTAGGTAAAAGGTCAACTTTTACAGTTTTTGTCCAGAACTAACGCTTCTACCACCACATGTTGAACAGCCACGTGATAAACTACTGGTTCCAGCATCTGAATAGAGGTGAAGTTGGCAGTAAAGCACAAGTTGCATTAACTCAAATTCCAGTAAACTGCTGGCAAATTGTTTCAATATAATGACACTGGGGATGCGGTTGATTATAATTCAACAAATTGACTGTTGCTGATGGAATGAGTTTTTGTATAGAATGACAAGTGTAAATCGTCTGTAGACCTTTGTTTGAGGACTGCTTTAGGTATTTCCAAAACAGATCAATAGACTACTGGAAAAACTCGCAACTTCAAAATGTTTTCTGACCCTGGAGTTAAATCACAGGAATACAATAAGACGTAATTTTGCTAAAAGGCATTTTGAGATGTAACCTCTCATTTGCCCATTGGATAAAACCAAAGATATGAAGGTGAATGATTCTCTTCAGATATTGTCTGGGGTTAAATTGGGATTTGTTATGGGGCAGGGTGGATTGAGCAGGTTGGCATGGATGTGCATGCTTGATGGCATCAGTGATGGTGGCGTTTAGTGCTGTTTTATAGACAGCATAAAGACTTTTAGAGCTGAGCGTTATTGACAAAACAATTCTAAGCCACTATTCAATTCTCTATTTCATAATTCATAGTTTTATTTTTGAGAGTGCTCACGTTTTCAGACTAAGGTAAATTTCAATGGCCTATCTTTCAGTTCTTTGAAAGAATGCGTTCCCAATGCCGCAAGTTTGACTCTTTTATTTGACTTCACATTTAATGAAGTGTGTCAATATTTTCTTTTAGTAAACAGTTAGACCATCTCAACCCTGAATTCTGAATAACACAATACAAAATACCAAAAACGATGCATTACATAGAGATTGTGTTTTCCTCAAAGGATTACAATGTTCTCACCTACTAACAATGTTTACCACTATTACAACTCCATATCTACAATGTTACACAACCAATATTGCACTAAACCTTTTTTCCATGTATATTTAGAGAAAATATGCTTCACCATCTGGAAAGGTTGTTCAATTCATCCGACAGAACGCCACATAGGCTAATGCTAGTTACTAGGTCACAACACGCTGAGATGTACTCTTAGTTTATCAGATCCCAAATAGGCTGACATGTTGAACCCTGTGTGATAAGACACCGTTTTCTACATGCTAAATGGTTAGCAGACCTTCTGGTATGTACCCACTTTTTCCACATATTTTGTTGGGTTCCAAGTTCCAAGACTCAAAGGAGGGCCTACCATTTTGATGAACATAAGAGCTGATGTATTTTCAATTCTGAGTTGTGTGCACTGCAAAATGGTGTGACAAGATTATTCCTTTCTGTAAAAAGTCTTTCACACTCTGCACTACTAATAGCAATTATTTCCACTGCCTGTTTGAATTTATCAGGGCTCCATAAACTGGCATATTGGGATTTTACTTGAAATCCCTGTAGCTCTGTTTGACTCCAGAGAACCCTATCTTTAACTGACTGCAAAGTTCTCTAACTTCCTCTTCACCATACAGTAATGGTAGTGGGCTTGGCCATGTGCTGTGACCCAACACATTCACTTTGTGGAACAGTGATTCTTCCTCATTTGTGACCATCTTACTTGTCATGCTTGCACATATTGCATCATAAAACTTGTCTGGATCGATAACAATTTGTCAGTTGTCCTTCTGTAAAGGCACACCATTAAAAGAACCTGTCTGAATAGCCTGACAAGAAGCTTTGTAATATGGACCACTATCTGGACTATCTCTCATGGCAGAAAATACATCTATCTGCTTTTTTATCAAACTGATTGATTGTGAGACTGATGTCTCTGAACTGCAGAGACTCAGACAAGTCTTTTAGCTCCTCAAGACCAGCCATCATAAGACCCAAGTTTTTCACAAAAGCAACTCTGCTCAACTTTGCTGCTGGACCTTCATACATGCATCTCTCACTTGAATGTCGTTCCACATCTTCACTTGCAGTGGTGAGGTGCTTGTATAGTGCACTATACATTGTCCAAAGAGAATTCACTGCTCTACAGGACAAAGCAAACCCACCTTATCCCCAAGACACATCCAATCCATTTCCAGTGGAATCCTACTTCAGAGGCTGTAGCATCAAGTGCCCTCAAGTTTTTTTGGTGATTGTACAGACAATATAACTTTTCTAAATAGTAAAGTGGTTGGTCTCTGCAGCACTTCACTGCATCCCTAACAAAAAGCTCCAACCTGTGGTTAAGGCAATGCCAGCCTATGAGATTTGGAAATTTATTTTTCAGCTTTGAGTACAAACCTGCCTTTTTGCCTAACATTAGAGGCACCATCTGAACAGAATCCAACCAGACAGTCTTTAAGAAAGCCATCATCAAGGCTATATCTCAACAGACAGTTCAGCGGTCGATTAGTAATTCCTACTATGATGGTATTCTTAATCTCAGTAAGATCTAAGAAAAAAGCCAATGGTTCTGAGCCTTTAACTGATGTTCTGAGGTACACATTAAGGCAAGATGATTTCTTTAGAGAGGTGCTTTCATCCACAATAACAGTAACCTTTGGTTTGAGTAGATCTGATACTTGCCAGTAACGTCTGCCTCATTTCTGTAGATATGAAATGTAAGATTTCTCTACATGAGACATTTGTGTGAAGTACTCAACCCACATCTACACCATTTGACCTCTGTAGTTTTATTAGTCCAGGATGATCAGTATATGGTCTATTATTTTTCACGACGTAATATGTTGTTCTGAAGACATGCTGAGTTGAAGCTAGAAGCTCTTTTTGTGTTTTGTGAAAGCTTGATTCCAAAGCTTTTTCATCCTGTTTTTTGACCATTTCTTCTGCTTGTTTATGGCTCTGTGAGACGCTGTGTTCTTGTATTTTCTTCGATTTCATTTGCTTCCCCCTGCTGTTGCCATATGGGCCAACTCTACAATTCTGCCACTCACAAGAGAATATCTTAGTTTTGCTGTCCTATGTACCCCAAATGAAATGGCATCTTTACAGGTCTTACGTCCGTTTTTTTGTCATTAACTACAGTAAATGGAAAGATTTTTTTTGAAATATCCAAATTGAGCGTCACTCCAACTGTCTGATATAGGCCCACTGAACTGCTCTATGGTACTGCTGTCCTTCTCCATTCTGCCCTAACTGGCCTTGTAAATCTCTGCTCTGTAGCATTGCACTCTGCCCTGCTCTGCTCTGTGCTCCTGCATGATTCTCCTCTGCTGTGTGTGCTTGATTCTCCTCTGCTGTGTGTGCTTGTTTCACCTGCTTATGCTGAACTGTCTGGCTCATTTCTGTGCTGTTGTGCTTTGTCCTGCTGCACTCTGTATCTTATTCTCATGATTACTCTACTGCTTGGTTGGATGACTCAAGCCTACAAAATTTAAAACTATAAATTTTACAGCAATTACAGCTTATGGAGGAGTGCTACAATGTTTCAAAAAGGGGGTATTGTATTTAGAAATCACGTCAGGACACAGCGCTGTCACTCGACACAACCTCTACGTTGCATTCTTTATTTAGACTGACACAGCATCACAGGTAGACCCGATCAAACAACCCAGAGCCCGCAGGCATCACCAATCGATCCCAGCACAATAGAACAGCACCAAATCAAATGCAGCACTGTCGATGTGTGCAGACATAACATCCCCCCCCCCGGCAGGATTTCAAACATGAAAGGTTGACACAAAGTCCTCTAGGTGGCCAGGGCGTAAACGTGTGCGAACAGGTCGCTGGGCGGCCTGAGGCTGGGCAGGCCGAGGTGGGGAGGGACAAGGCAGGGGAAGCTGAGGCCCAGGAATGTCTGGGGCCCCTGTAGGAGCTGCATGAAGCCCCGGGGCGTCTCGCCATGCTGAGGGAATGGCTAAGGTTGTGTCACCAGCTGTGTGTGGCGGAGCTGACACCTTCCGTAGACGACTGGAGTGCCACCGAGTGCTATCGCTGAGGAGGTAGGTGGCTGGGCCCAGCTGACGGGTGACTTGGAGAGGAGAGGACCAGTATGAAGCCATTTTATTGTCCCTGTGGGGCCTGCGGACCCTGACCCAGTCTGACACATTGATGTCTGGCACCCTGGTTCATTTTGACTGGTCAAACCTTTGCTTCATCCACGTCTGCTGACGAGTGACTGAGGCTCTGACCCCAGAGGGAGGTCTCTGGGGTGTGGAGGGGCGGAGCCTGTCAAGGGGCATGCACAGTTCCCGGCCTAGCATGAGAGAGGCTGGGGAGACGCCTGTGGTCGAGTGCTGTGTGGCCCGATAGTACAGCAGAGTGTGACGGATGGCCTGCGTGAAAGAGCACCCTTGGGCCATGTGTGCTCTGAGGCCGTTCTTCAGTGACTGGTGAAAACGTTCAACGCCGCCATTGGCCTGGGGGTGGTAGTACGCAGTGCGTATATGACGGATGCCCTTGCTGTCAAGATAAGCAGTGAACTCAGCAGAGACCAGCTGAGGGCCGTTGTCAGTGGTGATGGTCTTTGGGAGGCCCCAGCGAGAGAAGAGAGAGTCCAGGAAGTCGATGATGATCTGTGAGGTCACAGTGCCGGAAGTGGTGAGTTCAGGCCATTTTGAGTGTAGATCGTAGGCGACCACCATGAAGCGTTGGTGGTGGGGAACTCCATGGATCTCACCACAGATGTCCAACTGCAGGTGTTCCCAGGGCTGAGAGGGCCAGGCGAGAGGTTGCAGGAGTGGGGGAGCCTGCTGGCCAGTCTTGCCACTCACAAGGCAGGCAGAACAGTCCTTCACCAGAGACTCAATATCTCTGTCTATCCCCGGCCACCACACCAGGTCTCGGCAGCGCTGTTTCAGTTTCACAATGCCCAGGTGGCCTTCATGCGCCATATTCAAAACACGCGCACAGAGAGCAGCTGGGACCACTGTGCAAAACCCACGTGCCACGCAGGTGTCGTTCCAGCAGGAGAGCTCCTGTCTGACTCGGGGGAACGCAGCCAGCTCCTCTGGGACCTTGTGAGGCCAGCCGTTCTGGATGTAGGTGCGGAGTTGGGAGAGGACAGGGTCCTGTTCGGAGGCTGCCCTCAGCTTCTGCAGAGAGACAGTGGCCTGAAGGGGTGTGTGTAGCATTTGGACAATGTCCTTTTCCACACAGTCAGTGTCCGTCTGTGGAGCTGGGGTGGAGACAGAGCGAGAGAGCAGGTCGGCGACAACATTGTCTCTGCCTGGGGTGAACTGCAGGCTGAAGTTGTACTGGCGGAGGCGGTCAGACCAGCGGTGCAGCCTCAGGGGTTTGTGGCCTGTCCCAGATGTGGACAGCAGTGCTGTCAGGGCCTGGTGATCTGTCCTGAGGGTGAAGGAGCGGCCATAGAGGTAGAGGTGCCACCTTTCACAAGCCCAGATACAGGCTAACGCCTCACGCTCACCCACGGAGTACCGCTGCTCGGTCAGGTTGAGGGCACGGGAGGCGAAGGCGATGTGCTTCTCCACACCATTCTGGGTTTGAGACAGCACAGCCCCTATCGCTGTGGCTGACGCGTCACAGGTCACAAAGGTGGAGCTGGAGATGTCGAAGTGAGCCAACACTGGTGGTGAAGTCAGTTGAGTCTTGAGATCACGCACAGCGTCACTGCCTGCCTTTGACCACACCCATGGCTCGTCCTTACACAGCAGCTGGCGCAGGGGGGCTGTGGTCGCAGAGTACTGGGGAAGAAACCTCAGGTAGTAACTTGTCATACCAAGGAAGGAGGCGACCTGGGCAGCCGAGCTGGGCTCAGGGATGGCCTGAATGGCGTCCACGTTGGATTGTAGTGGAGTTAAACCGCTCGCTGACAGCCGGAACCCCACGAACTCGATGGCTGGCACAGAGAGGACACATTTCTCAGCATTGAGAGTTAGCTTGTGCTTGGACAGGGCTGCAAAGACCATGTTGAGGCGCTTGTCGTGGATTTCACTGGTGGGCCCGTGTACCACTATATCGTCCAGATAAATGGCCACGCCCAGTATGCCAGCCAGCACGGAGTCCATGATTTTCTGGAAGCAGCTAGGGGCGGAGCTGAGACCGAAAGGCATCCTGGTGTAGCGAAACACTCCTGCGTGTGTCACAAAGGCTGTGAGGTTTCGGCTGCTGGGGTGGAGGGGCACCTGTAAGTACCCCTGTCTGAGGTCGAGCTTGGAGAACACCTCAGAGCCATAGAACTGAGCAGTGAGTTCTTCTGAGGTGGGCAGTGGATACTTATCAGGGACCACTGCCTTATTTACTGCACGTAGATCGACGCAGACACGCAGGCCCCCCGACTTCTTCTTAGCCACCACGAGGTTTGAGACCCAAGGTGACGCGTCCACTGGTTCAATGATGCCAGCTTCCAGCAGTTGTTGCAGCTTGGCGGAGACCCCATCACGGAGAGCCAACGGGATGCGGCGCAGTAGTTGGATGACAGATTCACAGCAGGGTTGAGGAGAGGTTGATGGGCGAAGGCGGCGAGGCAGCCCAGGCCCATAAACAGCGATGGCCACTTCTGCTGCCAAGGCATGGCAACAGTTAGGATTGCTGCCCCCCTTGTGTCTAAGAGGGAGAACCCCAGAGCGGAGAACAGGTCCAGGCCCATCAGGTTGGCCCCTGGGCGTGCCACATGAAAAACTGCATTGGGCACCAGCTTGGTTCCATAGCGGACAGTCACTTGGAGAGAGCCAACCAGATCGATTTTGGAGTCACCATACCAACAGAGGACAGCTGAGGGTGCGGACAGTGGCAGTGAACCGAAAAATTGACCGTAGGTATCAACATTCAGGAGAGACACACCTGCACCAGTGTCCAACAGCAGGGGGATGCGCACATCATTAATGCTGACTGTGCATGATTTGAACGACACTGGCCCAGAGCTCACCTTCTGAATGACGGCGGTTGAAGACTGGGGGGTGTGGCCCTCTGACCCAGCCGGGGAAGATCGACAGACGCTGGCAAAGTGATTTTGCTTACCGCAGCTACGGCATGTCTGGCCACGGGCAGGGCAGTTCTGATCCACAGTTACCACAGGACTGTTGAGGGCGGGGCCGAGAACGCTGTCATTGCAGTTGCAAGACGTCCCCAGTGGAGTCGGCGCCCGCCTCGCTCTTGCTGGGTTGCGTCCAGAGGGGCAGCCGTGAGTAGAGGGAGGAGTCGTTGGCAGCTTGACTGGAGGTGGCCACTTGCTGTGTATTTAGCACAGCAGCACACTCAGCTGCTCTCTCAACCTGTAGTGCGATGGTAATTGCTCTGGACAGCAGCAGATCGTCTTTTTCCAGCAGGAGAGTCTCACGCCCCTTTGCGTTGTTGGTGTGTTCGATTAGCTGGTCGCAAACCATCTCGTCCTGAAGCGCGCCAAACTTGCATGAGCTAGCTAGCCCTCGCAAATTAGCTACACACTGCCGCACAGACTCACCAGGCAGTTGGTGTCGCTGACGGAATATAAATCGCCGAAGGAGGGCACTCTGTGGAGCAGCGAAATGGGTGCTCATAAGTCCCACAGCTTCGTCAAAGTTTGTGACGTTCCCCAGAGTCCCGAGCACACGATGACCCTCTGCTCCCAAGCAGTGTAGCAACAGAGCCGTCTTCCTAGCCTGGCTCACGTCGTCGAGCCCTGAGGCGATGATGTAATTTTCAAAACTATGTAGCCCGCGAGTCCATGGTACCGGAGGCTCGCCAGGTAATGCCAGGAAGGGGGCAGGTGGTGGGAGAGAGATATCAGCCGTCCTCGTCGCCAATATTGTATCTAGAAATCACGTCAGGACACAGCGCTGTCGCTCGACACAACCTCTACGTTGCATTCTTTATTTAGACTGACGCAGCATCACAGGCAGACCCGATCAAACAACCCAGAGCCCGCAGGCATCACCAATCGATCCCAGCACAATAGAACACGAAATCAAATGCAGCACTGTCGATGTGTGCAGACATAACAGGGGGCTCAAACAAAGGAATATGTTGAACTGAAGTGGAAGCACTACAGAGCTGGGGATGTGGCAGACATCAGATTGAACATGCTGAACTAAATAGGCCAACCATGGTAGAGTGAACCCTGATCAAATTATCCTGGGCTGCACTCACCAAAACAGGGTAAGATACACTATTCCTTAAATACTTTTTATAGCCCATTGCTTTCATTTGATATCTAACTTACTTCACCTTACCTTCGAAAGAAATCAGTTATTTTTCCCCTCTTACCTTCACCTGTCTTAGCTCCATGATCCTGTATCATTTTAACCACAAAGAAAAAAGAGGAAAAAATAATTTTCTATTTTGCCTGACTGGGGCGCCACATACTGGCCCCCAGCCTAACTTGATTAATGTGATGGTTAATATCAATTTAGTCATAAAATTAAGCCTGGCAAAATGGTCCTGGCTGCATAGAGTAGAAAAGTAACTTAGCCAGTGTGCTGATATTACTGCAATAGCTAGCGAGCTAATATAAGCTATTTGGCTGTCTGAGGATAAGATGAGTTCGCCTTGATTTAAAACTAAAAAACTTGATGATAATGAACGACCATGGTCGCTTGTTTGTAGTTAGGTTTACAGCAGTTTGCTAAAATATCAGTTGATAGAGGAGACATTGTTTAGTGGGAATCAGACGAACTGTGTGGTATACTCACTCCTGCCTGACAGCTCTCTGTCTATCATGTGCATGCGTGTAACGCGCGACACCATCCTATTTTTTATAAGTATATAGTAGTATTAGCACATGTCAGGATCAATATAATTATACAACTGCGTCAAAAGAATATAATAAGGGTATTAAAAGACAGTTACAGAGATAAATTATAATAATATAATAAAAACAAAGAATAGACAAACAACAAAACAAAACCGGAGTACATATATGTACAAGTCAATTACAATCAGACAGAGGTTTCAGGGAAAAGGGTTTCATAGTAATTCAGCAGCTTAGTACTGTAGCGAATTCGGGGGACAACGCAACCACAGGAACTGCCGCGGCCGGGACGCGAACCCGTATCGCCCGCACCGTAGGAGGCATCGCTAACCGCTAGACTAAAGGTTTAGACCCATCAGCGAGCGGCCAGCGTGTCTTCTTTTCCATGCACGTTACAATACCTATTCTTTTGTTTTTTACAAGGCTGAGAGATTTAAGTAAATACTTCAGTTCTTGGAGAAAAGGAGCCATCTTAGGTAGTGATTTAGAGAATTTCTGTTTGTGAATAAAAATGTTGCATGTTAAATAACAAAATTAATCAGATATTCAAGAGCACCATCTCTTGGATTATCATATCAACAGATAATATCTCTAATGTTAGAGTAGACAGATTTAGCAGCTTCAAAAAATGAGACTGTAGATCGGTCCAAAATGTATGGGATATTTCACAATCAAAGAATAAGTGTAAGATGGTTTCTGTATTATGTTTACAAAAGGTACAAGAGGTATCAATGTCTGAAAACTTGGCAACAAAACAGCAGGTATAGTTTATGTAAGATTTTGAAATGTATTTCCTTGGCCTTGTTAGAAATACAGTAAGGTAAAAGCCAAGCCCTTCTCCACTTTATGTCCTCAATTTTAGACCTCCAGAAAAAAAATGTGCCTCTTGGTACAGTTTGGTTCTTTCTTTGAAAAGTTTGGTGAATATGCTTATTTACACTTTCTATCTGTTAGTTCAATTCCATCCAACATCAATAAAGGTTGTGTTATCTTATTTTCATTATAGCTGAAGTGGTTTTTCCACAAGTTGAATGAACTCTTTTGGAATAGCACAAGTTAAGGAAATAAATTCTCTGAAGGGAATAGGAAAACTGTGTACAGACATAAAGCGTTTATATGACAAGATTTTGTCAAATTCATCAAAAATATGATTAATATCTCTTTGGAACCATTTAGGAAAGACGAAGGATGTTTATGATAAGTAATGTTTCAGTTACTACAGAGAAACGTTTTGTGGGGTGAGAAATTGTGGACATAAGACGGCTTCCAGGCTAGAAGGGCTTGCTAATGGAATTTTGACAATTTAATTAGCAATCTGTTTGGCAAATTATTACAAATCAAAAGAAAAGACCTCCAATTTTCTTAAAGATATGATTTGGGATGAAATACCAAATTGAATCGGGACTTTTAAGACACTTTTTAACCAGTTAACTTTAAAAGTATTAACAGTATCAATGTAATCTAGAACTTCCAAGACCTCCTTCTGCATTATTATTGGAGAGTAAACATTTTTTAAGCTTATGTGATGTGTTCTTTAAAATGAAATTTACGAAAGTTCTATTTGCTTCTGTGGCTGTAGAATCGTTTACAAATAAAGATAAAGATGATTACACAAAGCGAGACAAGCCCTCTGCTTTGGAGAGGAGAACTCTACCTAAAATAGATAAATCCCCTTGAAACCAAATATTAAAGACAGACTTTGTCTTTTTTAATCCGTTTGAGAAATTTAGATGTTGTCTAGCTATAAGATTTTTAGTTATATACATTCCCAAATACTTAACGGGATCTTTTACTGGGATGTTTCCAATTACAGAATCGTTACAATCATGCAGAGACAAAATTTCACATTTGGACACATTTAGTCGTAGACCTGAGGCATTGGAAAATTGGTTAACTAAATGAATAGAATTACTCAAGTGGTTCTTGTCCTTCGAAAATAAAGTACTGTCATCTGCCAGTTGGGAGATTTTTAACAACCAAAAATTGAAATTCTTTCCAAACTTCTATCATTCACGATATTATTTGATAATAATTCAGTGACTAAAATAAATAAGAAAGGAGAAACAGGGCAACCTTTCCAGACCCCTCTGTTAATCTGGACTCTTTTAGAGGTATTAAAGTTAAATATAACAGAACTATTATGTCTTTGTAAAACATACTGACAATGTCAATGAAGTTATTTCCAAAACCAAATGCCTTGAGGGACTGTAAAAGAATTTGTGTTCAATTGTGTCAAAGGCCTTCTAGAAGTCTAAGAACAAACTAAGTGCTTTAGAATTTACTGCATCTGCATAATCCAACAAATCTATATGAGTCTTATGTTACAGCTAATATGCCGGTTTTTCATAAATCCTGTTTGAGTTTCGGCTATAATAGAGCCTAGCCCTCTCCTTAATCTGTTTGCATACACTAATGCCAAAATCGTATAATCAATTGTTAAAAGAGTGACGGGACGCCATTTTTTTTATTGATAAGGGGTCTTTATCGGGTTTAGGGATAAGAGATATAATGCCTTGCTTCATTGTAGCTAACATCTCTCCCTGACTGATGCGTTCTTGGTACATACATAACAGCGGGTTTCGAATAAGTTCCCAAAAGTGAGTATAACATTCGACGGATAAACCGTCGATTTCTAGAGACTTTCCTTTTTTCAATGAAAATAACAGATTTTTAATTTCACTAGCTGATAGGTCAAAATCGCAAATAGCTTTACATTCTTCATCAATTGAGGGAATATTGGTATGATTTTTTTTCCCAGGAAACTCACACAGTGTCTAGCATTAAAGTTGTATTTATATAGTTTTCCATAAAACTCAGTGACAAAATTAGAAATTACCTTTGGATCTTTAGAAGGAACTCCTTCAATATTGAAGGCAGGTAATGACTTGCTTTTAAAATTTATTTTTTCAAGAGCAAAAAAATAATTTGTGTTCCCTTCCCCCTCCTCTAGCCATTTGGCTCTAGAGCTGATAAATGCTGCTTTTGCCATGTCCGGATAAATTTGATCCAGCTGTAGCTGGACGTCCTTTGAATCAAGTTCTTCTTCTAAAGTAATATTTTCTTTTGTCGATAGAAGGTCAAGTTTGTGCATCAAGTATACTTTTTTCTTTTAGTTCTTTTAATAACTATATATCTGACTTAATATTTAAAGAATTCCCATTTTTCGTATATCTATTATTTAAGCCATCATTGAGGATTTCCTCTGCAAGTTTTTTAATAGTGTTGTTGAATGAAACATCTTTTAAAAGAGAATTGTTGAATTTCCAATATCCTCGCATACTGGAGGTCTACTCCTTAGCACATAACATCAAGATTATTTGCTTATGGTCTGATAATGTGGCATACAAATGATTGAATTCTTTCACAAATTGAAGGGTAGAGGAGGAGATTAGAAATAGTTCAATTCTTGATTTTAAAGTTAGTCTTCTATTACACCAGGTGAATTCTTTTGTACTAGGGTTAAAAAAACACCGTGCATCAGTCAAGGAGAGGTTGGAGCAGAGCAACGAGACAAGGTTATTGTTCTGTGAAGTTTGATTTAGTCTAGGAGGGTATATATCTTTCGTATCATCAGGACATTCATTAAAGTCACCGCAAGGAATTATATATGAGCCTTGATACTTTTTGTGTAGTTCCTTACTTGGGAGTTAAACCCATATATTGTCTTGCTTAACTATTAGAGTAATTCATCTACCATCACAAGAGGGCACTGTCTCAAGAACATCCCCTTTAAATGTATGTAGAACAAATTAAGACCCCAGCTGAACGATTAGTTCCATGGCTGAAATGAGCCAAGTTACCCCATTGTGTTTTCCAGAATTTTGTATCTGATTCACAAGAATGTGTTTCCCGAAGTAAAATTAAATCAGCCTCAGTTCTTTTACATAACAAAAAGATCGCTTTCCTGTTGGTAATATCCCTAATACCACTGACATTTAAAGACAAGACATTAAGAGAATTGTAAACTACTAGTAATACACGTTAGTCCCTAGCTAACGGGTCTGAGCCTTTAGCCGAGCGGTTAGTGATGTCGCCCTGTGGTGCAGTACACCGCGTATCGAATCCCGCACCGGGCAAGAAAATAACCGGTTACAGAATTAAACGTAAAATCAATAGAACAAAAGAGAAAAAAAATTAAGAAAAGGGGTTTACTTGTAACTGATTCTACACTAAGAAACCTTGGAATGTGCTGAAGGAAGTGCACCAGGAATGAGGTGGTGATTAACAACTGTTTGAACTGGCTTAACACAATAAAACAGTAAAGGTGATTCTGTATTTAAACTATTGTGGATTTAAAATAAAGGCAAATCAAGTGTTAGTTTAGGCAGAAGCTATTATATAAGAGGAACAAGGTTTCAGCATGCCCCCCCCAAAAAAAGGCTAAAACGTTGGCTACTACTGGAGAATTAAAGTAAAAAAAAAAAAGCTTACTTCAGTTGAATTGACTTGGGCAGCAAACAGAATATGACCATCAGATTAAGTGACAGCGTAAATGAAATAAGGGTTAAATTGGATTATTTTTTTTCTACCATGTAACAGGTCAAATGAAAAGATGTGGTAATAGGTAGAGGAGTAATGTAACATTTTACCCATAAATATAGTCCTTGAGCTAGTCTTTTTTCACTTTTCCATGCCTGTGAATATATTCCCTTGAATAGGCTCATACAGTTCCACACTGAAGGTAAGGGAAAAGGATAATAGAACGTTTCTAAATAAAATTATGTAGTTTCTTATTTAACCATGCCCATAAGGTGCAATTTGAACTATTCTAGGACAGTGTGCTCAAAAAACCAAGCACATATACACTCACTGGCCACTTTATTATTAGGTACACCTTGCTAGTACCGGGTTGGACCCCCTTTTGCCTTCAGAACTGCCTTAATCCTTCGTGGCATAGATTCAACAAGGTACTGGAAACATTCCTCAGAGAGTTTGGTCCATATTGACATGATAGCATCACGCAGTTGCTGCAGATTTGTCGGCTGAACATCCATGATGCGAATCTCCCGGTCCACCACATCCCAAAGGTGCTCTATTGGATTGAGATCTGGTGACTGTGGAGGCCATTTGAGTACAGTGAACTCATTGTCATGTTCAAGAAACCAGTCTGAGATGATTCGAGCTTTATGACATGGCGCGTTATCCTGCTGGAAGTAGCCATCAGAAGATGGGAACACTGTGGTCATAAAGGGATGGACATGGTCAGCAACAATACTCAGGTAGGCTGTGGCGTTGACCCGATGCTCAATTGGTACTAAGGGGCCCAAAGTGTGCCAAGAAAATACCCCTCACACCATTACACCACCACCACCAGCCTGAACCGTTGATACAAGGCAGGATGGCTCCATGCTTTCATGTTGTTGACGCCAAATTCTGACCCTACCATCCGAATGTTGCAGCAGAAATCGAGACTCATCAGACCAGGCAACGTTTTTCCAATCTTCTATTGTCCAATTTTGGTGAGCCTGTGTGAATTGTAGCCTCAGTTTCCTGTTCTTAGCTGACAGGGGTGGCACCCGGTGTGGTCTTCTGCTGCTGTAGCCCATCTGCCTCAAGGTTCGACGTGTTGTGCGTTCAGAGATGCTCTTCTGCATACCTCGGTTGTAATGAGTGGTTATTTGATTTACTGTTGCCTTTCTATCAGCTCGAACCAGTCTGGCCATTCTCCTCTGACCTCTGGCATCAACAAGGCATTTTCGCCCACAGAACTGCCGCTCACTGGATATTTTCTCTTTTTCGGACCATTCTCTGTAAACCCTAGAGATGGTTGTGTGTGAAAATCCCAGTAGATCAGCAGTTTCTGAAATACTCAGACCAGCCCGTCTGGCACCAACAACCATGCCACGTTCAAAGTCACTTAAATCACCTTTCTTCCCCATTCTGATGCTCGGTTTGAACTGCAGCAGATCGTCTTGACCATGTCTACATGCCTAAATGCATTGAGTTGCTGCCATGTGGTTGGCTGATTAGAAATTTGCGTTAACGAGCAGTTGGACAGGTGTGCCTAATAAAGTGGCCGGTGAGTGTAGCTTCAATAAGCACTGATGAGCTTGCAATACTCAGCTAGACTGAGTTTTTACTTTGAGTATTTATGTTACCTCTGAACAGTCAATAATTTTTCCATTTATGAAGACAAAAGGGCCGCAGAAAGAAGCTTTCTTCCCCTCTTCCTTTGCTTTCTTCACTAAGGGCCACAGCTTCTCTCTTGCTGCTTTGCGCAACACCGTCCTACTCTTAAAACCCACAAAAACTATGATGTGTTACCTGTCTCAAAAGGAAATTGGCACCGGAGCAAACAAATGGAAGTTTGACACATGCAGATGTGTAGAATGTTCTGGCTTTAATTAAACAGGTAAAATCAAATATGACAAGTAAGTATTTATGAGAAATGTCTATTAATCAATAAACATAATCTTAAATTATCAAACTTAAATGTATTGGAAATAAATAAATATATCATGTAAAACATTAGTAGTCATTTGTCTTGCCTTTATCATGAGTCACTTAAATTAACACACAAACACATTAG
The DNA here is from genome assembly GCF_029633865.1 of Lampris incognitus. Taxonomy (NCBI): domain Eukaryota; kingdom Metazoa; phylum Chordata; class Actinopteri; order Lampriformes; family Lampridae; genus Lampris; species Lampris incognitus. The sequence goes on from NC_079223.1 coordinate 17,303,713, forward strand.
ATATTAATCACACACGGCGCTTTTCCAACTTCAATTTTTAAGCAAAAGAAAAAAAATTCTGTTGCATAAAAAACATCTATAACAGCCATCTCATATAATGCTAATGCCATCTCATATACTGCTAATGCCTCTGATTTTGTTCTCCCACAAGACATTTTCTTGGCAATTTTTGAGTCTTGCAAGATTTTCTGATTCAGCTTCTGTGCACAACCAGCACTGTTACAGTTAAGGTTGTGCTTAACAGTGTGATATACATACATGTGTCAACTCCAAACCTGTTACCTGTAGGGGAGGAGTCATTAATAATAATGAAAATGTGTATGGATTAGGCTATAAATACAAAAGGATAGTTTGATCCTTTATGTCCTAAGTTAGAAAAAAAAATTTTTTTAAACGTGTGTCATGTTCATGGATGATACAAGATAGATTGATGGTGTTATTTATTTAGATGTTTTAAATTGTACATTGTCATATTTATATAATGTATCATATTTTTGAATTATGAAATAAATAACCATCTTAACCTTCAGCCCAACATCTAAGAGAATTGATGGAATATCTGGTTGATCAATTTGCACTGATGATTGCCTAGATACCTATTTACTGTACAATACTATGGGCTAATGTAGGCTATAATATAAGCTACAGTTAGCAATATACAATTAATTAAACAACATAGATGTCCGCCTCGGGGGAAATCTGAGGTATAAGGATGTGACTGATTCCACTCTTTGTAGTCTGATTTAGAGCCGCTTGGACATGGGTAGCACATCCATGGAGGACCTAAAAAGCTTGACGGCAAACTGTACAGTTTGTCCTGTGTTAATTGCCAGGGACAGGGCTGAACCACTGGTATTCCATCTCCCATTCAGCCCTATATCTTGGGAGCCTCTTACGTTTCACAGGCGGACTTGCAGACATCATTAAAATAATAATTTTTAAAAAAGTGACAGAGGGTGCTAGATTTAACTTTACAAGGCAACCACTGAGTTACGCACAATGGCAATGATGATGGCATGATGCTGACGTGCATCTCACACAGTATGCAGAGCTAGTCGGTCTGTAGCTCACCACTGAACTTAAACTTCTCCACTCTGCTTGTGTAACTGGTTTGATTTTACTTGATGTTATGTTAGTCTCAGCACTCTGAAGACCTACAGTGCAACCGGAAAGTATTCACACCCCTTCACTTTCCCCATATTTTGTTATGTTACAGTCTTATTCCAAAATGGATTAAATTATTTTTCCCCCTCATCAATCTCCATACAATACCCCATAATGACAAAGCAAAAAAGGTTTTGTAGAATTTTTTGCAAATTTATTAAAAATAAAAAACTGAAATATTGCATGTACATAAGTATTCACACCCTTTACTCAGTACTTGGTTGAGGCACCTTGGCAGCGATTACAGCCTCAAGTCTTCTTGGGTATGAAGCTACAAGCTTGGCACACCTATATTTGGGGTATTCCTCCCATTCTTCTCTGCAGATCCTCTCGAGCTCTGTAAGGTTAGACGGGGAGCGTCGCTGCACGGCTATTTTCAGGTCTTTCCAGAGATGTTCAGTGGGGTTCAAGTCTGGGCTCTGGCGGGGCCACTCAAGGACATTCACAGACTTGTCCCGAAGCCACTCCTTCGTTGTCTTGGCTGTGTGCTTAGGGTCGTTGTCGTGTTGAAAGGTAAACCTTCGCCCCAGTCTGAGGTCCTGAGCGCTCTGGAGCAGGTTTTCATCAAGGATCTCTCTGTACTTTGCTCCATTCATCTTTCCCTCGATCCTGACTAGTCTCCCAGTTCCTGCCACTGAAAAACATCCCCACAGCATGATGCTGCCACCACCATGCTTCACTGTAGGGATGGTATTAGCAAGGTGATGAGAGGTGCCTGGTGTCCTCCAGACGTGACGTTTGGCATTCAGGCCAAAGAGTTACATCTTGGTTTCATCAGACCAGAGAATCTTGTTTCTCATGGTCCGAGAGTCCTTTAGATGCTTTCTGGAAAACTCTAAGCGGGCTGTCATGTGCCTTTTACTGAGCAGAGGCTTCCGTCTGGCCACTCTACCATAAAGGCCTGATTGGTGGAACGCTGCAGAGATGGTTGTCCTTCTGGAAGGTTCTCCCATCTCCACAGAGGAACGCTGGAGCTCTGTCAGAGTGACCATCAGGTTCTTGGTCACCTCCCTGACCAAAGCCCTTCTTGCTCAGTTTGGCTGGGCGGCCAGCTCTAGGAAGAGTCCTGGTGGATCCAAACTTGATGGAGACCACTGTGTTCTTCGGGACCTTCAAAGTTGTAAAAATGTTTTTGTATCCTTCCCCAGATCTGTGCCTCGATACAATCCTGTCTCGGAGGTCCACAGACAATTCCTTTGACTTCATGGCTTGGTTTCTGCTCTGACATGCACTGTCGACAGTGGGACCTTATATAGACAGGTGTGTGCCTTTCCAAATCATGTCAAATCAATTGAATCTACTACAGGTGGACTCCAATCAAGATGTAGAAACATCTCAAGGTATATCAGTGGAAACAGGATGAACCTGAGCTCAATTTTGAGTGTCATAGCAAAGGGTGTGAATACTTATGTACATGCAATATTTCAGTTTTTATTTTGAATAAATTTGCAAAAATTTCTACAAAACCTTTTTCCCTTTGTCATTATGGGGTATTGTGTGTAGATTGATGAGGGGAAAAAAGGAATTTAATCCATTTTGGAATAAGGCTGTAACATAACAAAATGTGGGGAAAGTGAAGGGGTGTGAATACTTTCCGGATGCACTGTATATATGAAACGACGTATACGAAAATACGGGACAAATCGCATGCCATATTGATTCAGTAAAGGGATGCAGCATTTTATTTTCCAATACAGGACGATCCCATATTATAAGGGACGGGTGGCAACCCTGAGCCCCGGACAGCCCCAATCCAATTGCCAATGACACAGTTCAATCGCCAGTAAGACATTTTGAATAGAATGATGTATTCATGGAAAATCTATGTAATTCTATTTTGATAACAAATAAAATCCTAGCGGTTGACAGCGTAGCCTTAGGCTCTACATGTGAGACATTTTCTAGCTTGCTCTTTAACTCGTACTTGCAACATCACAACCATTAATAAATGAAAGCCCCTGTATTGTGGTAACAAGAAAACCTCACTGTGACTATGCAAAATCTATTATTGTCAACGTAAAGTTACTGTTTCAGGGATATTACCAGGGCCTCTTCAAATAGTTACCATAAAAGGTATATGCATCATGGAATAAAGAAGAGGAACTTTGACCTGGTTATAAAAGGGGGTAGTTTACCGTCGTCAGTCCAGTGTGGCACTCTGGACTGTGGTCTGACTGTCTCTCTATCAAGGTCTTATCAACCGCATTAATACCATGACCTCTCAGCTGCTTGGGGCCACACTGCTGGGGAATCTCTTGGTTTGTTTTGCAGCACAAGGTGAAATTTTGTGTATTTACATTGCGGGATTTTGCTGTGGTGTGTTCGTGTCTGACATGTTGGTGTTAAGGTGTCTGATGCTACACAATGACATGTTTACGTTAAAGAATAGAATAGAAAAGATGAACCGAAAAGCCACCAAATGGAGATTTGACAGATTTAATTCTCGAATGAAATAAAGGGCACAAACACCATTAAACAATCATCCCTCGGTTACAGTTTGGATGTTAAGCTGATGCTCTTATCTATGAATCTACCGACCAACTACTAGTCAAATTTGTCAGTTTCAGCATTCCTTGTTCCTCCTGCCATGGTGAAGTTTGACTCTGTGGACTACAAAAACGTTTTGCGCTGGACTCCATCATCCAACGACACCTCCCTGCAGTACTACGTGCAGTGGAAAATGTGAGTATACACAGATGCACACACAAAGCCCTCTGTCGCTTAACAGTCAACAACTTAAGCGCTGGAACAGAGATGAAGTCCGGCCTTTTCTGCTGCCTTATCCCAAGTATTTTACATATGGATGTTGTATGAGACAAAGATTACTGGCAGCTTTAGATAATAACCTCTATGATGATGACAATAGTAGCTACGTTGAAGCAGTAGCACCACTGGATAGATTAAGTACCATCAAATGTAGTTGTACAAATACTGCAGCACAGATATCAGTCACCAAAGATGAGGTCTTCATTACCCATTATAACAGCCTTAGTAACATCACATGCTCCTGTATGTGTGTGTGTGTGTGTGTGTGTGTGTGTGTGTGTGTGAGAGAGAGAGAGAGAGAGAGAGAGAGAGAGAGAGAGAGAGAGAGAGAGAGAATGCACACACATATCTGCATTCCTATTTGTGCATGTTTTTTCAGTTATGGCGAGGCGCAGTGGCAGGATGTGGAGGGCTGTCAGGGGATTGGGACTACCTACTGTGACCTTAGTGTTGAGACCTCTGATGCCAGAGAATGGTACTATTCCAGGGTCCATGCCTCTTCCTTACTTGCTGCTAGCAAATCAGCCTGGGCCATGTCCCGCAGATTCAGTCCACGCTCAGAAAGTGAGTTTTCAACTTTTTTGTTTTGTTTTGAATAATCTCTTTGGCATTTTTAGCCTTTACTCAAGAAAGGAAGGGGAAATGTGGGGTAAAGGAAGAAGGGGTGATAATACAGCAGCACTGGTCCTGTGCTGTATTGAAACCCGGCTGGTACACTGCAATTAGGCCCGAGTCCGTGCGCCACACACAAATACTGTGTCTGGTTGAGCCACCAAGACTTGTGTTTTCAGCTTTCAATCACATTACAACTGTGTCCCCTCCTTCCTCCTCTCCTTTTCCATCTGTATGCTGTCCTTACTCACTACCCCAAATTGGTGCAGCAGGACACATAGGACGACAGGTTTCTACACTAAGAAAAGCACTGACCATCCTGGTAGATTATTCAAAACTGCAGTCGGTGTGAAATTCATGTTTCGTGATCTGATAAATGACAGATCACCCGGCAGAGATATGGTGGAATTGATGGACAACATCTCAGTAGCGGTCACCTGAAAACTCATGGAGCACCTTTACCAGCTGATTCACTCGACCTTAACTCATGCTCGGATGAGCAGAGCCCTTTGCTGTATTATTTGAATATCAGTGTCATGGCCACCCTCAATGGCCCTCAAGCGGCCATTGAGGGTGGCACGGTGGCATAGTGGTTAGCGCGGTCGCCTCACAACAAGAAGGTCCTGGGTTCGAGCCCCGGGGCAGTCCAACCTTGAGGGTCGTCCTCTGTGTGGAGTTTGCATGTTCTCCCCGTGTCTGTGTGGGTTTCCTCCGGGGGCTCCGGTTTCCTCCCGCAGTCCGAAGATATGTAGGTCAGGTGAATCGGCCATACTAAATTGTCCCTAGGTGTGTATGTGTGTGTGTTTGGGCCCTGTGATGGCCTGTCCAGGGTGTCGCCGTGCCTGCCTCCCAATGACTGCTGGGATAGGCTCCAGCATCCCTGTGACCCTGAGAGCAGGATAAGCAGTTTGGATAATGGGCAGACGGACGGATGCCATGGCCGCTCCGGGTTCCAGCCACTCCAGCCCTGAGTCTTGTCCAGTTTTGTTTTCCTTGGTACCCCATTTGCCCCAAAGCTGTTGTTGATTTTTCAGTTATGTTTCTGTGTATTTAAGTTCGGCTGTCTAGTTTGTTGGCTGTCAGGGCGTACCGCCATGTGTCCTTGCATGATCTTGACACCCTCGTGTCTCCTACCATTAGACCTTTTGTTGCAACTGTTACCGCATCTGCATTTGGGTCTTCAATACCTGCACCCCCCCCCCATGACAATTACAATCTGTCCCCTGATAATCTCCAGTAAGATCAACAACAACCATCACTGTGCACACAGCAAGTAGCGTTTGATGATTAACAATCGACAATTTGTGCTCATGTTAGTTGTCCGCATGCACCTTCCTAGCTTGTGGTTTTGTTGTCATTCGTTTCTTACTTCTGGTGTTTGTTTTGAGCCGAGGTGCCTTGCCATTTTCGTAAAAGAAAATCTCACTTGCACAAACTGGTAAAAAAAACAAACCCGCCTCTTTATCTGCTCATCATTGTGTTATCAGCCTTTTGTGAAATTGCTTTTGTCTTACAACATATATTGTTCTGTAGCCAAAATCAGCCCGCCTCGATTGAGGCCACATGTTGTGGAGAAAGGGATTGTTGTGGATGTGAAGCCTCCCCACTCGCTCAAGAAGATGCAGAAAAAGCTCTGGTACAAGATCTACCTTATCCATGCCACGGGAGAGGAGGTACTGACTCACTTTTTGTGCTTAACACATGACGGTATCTGCACACACACACACACGCATACACACGCATACACACGCATACACACACACACACACACACACACACACACACACACACACACACACACACTGTATTGTAAACCAACCTCCAGTCTTGTCTATAAACACGTCACCCATATCACACCTCACAAATATATAAGGTACAGATGTGTTTAACTGTCAAATGTAATTTGTTAGACAAAATCGATAATCATAATAATCGTCATAAAGGAAAAAGAAGGGGGAATAAAGTGAGACAACAACACAACTAACGAACTAACACAAGTCTCTTGTGTCAAATGTAATCGTTTGCTCCAAACTTGTCATTTGAGGCCAAACTCTCCATCACACACCGCCACATACAGTTGTACACACAGCACTTTGCTTTGCAGTTCTGCACAACCCTGCTGATGTGGGGAAATAACACGGCAAAATACCGCCGACAGTAAAACCATGAGGTCACGCCCGGCTTCCTATCCTTCCTTCCTCTCTTATCGGGTCCCTCCCGTTTCTCTGGATCTCTTCCTCTGCAGGACCTGTTTGAGATTTGTTCCCAGCAGCTGGTTATAAATAAGCTGAGCTCAGGGACCGAGTACTGCCTGCAGGTCCAGACTCTGATCCCTCTCCAGGGCAAGACCAGTGTTCGCAGCTCCCTGAGATGTGCCACACCGCTCTGAGCCCACAGGTGGAAATACACAGCAAGCACACATACGGACCTACACACACACAGACACACAGACACGCATGTGTTCATACACACGTAGGTTCGTTTTGGCTACGGTATGCTAGCTAGCTAATGTGTAACTGCAGTAATTTCACAAGCCAGCAATACAACAATATACACGTTCACACCTGGGCTGCACAGCGCAACTACTATGTTGTTGCAATTTGTGAGTTTTAAGTAAAATAGAGGCCTACTATGCAAAAATGACAGGATTATCTTGGCTCGTTCGTTTCGTTTCGGTCTTTCATTGTTGTTAAATCCGCAGGAGTTAAAGTTCAGCACTCTTCTCTTGAGCTATTGTCAATATATTATGGAAGCTGTATTTTAAGTTGTTGTTCACATTTCGTCACGTGCCCACACAACAATACTGAAAGACCACACGAAATGAAGTGAGTTTTTATATCCAAATCTGATCGCCTCAACTTCTAAAAAAACCCAAGTGTTTGTGATTGCGTCACTGAGTCAGGGCAGGTGGGCGGGTGAGTTTCATTCCAACTAATCTCATCGTAAAATGTTTTGCACGATCCAATCAAATCCTGAACGATCAAATCACATCCCTTACATCATTTGTAAACCCGTCCATTATCCAAACCGCTTATCCTGCTCTCGGGGTCGCGGGAGCCTATCCCGGCAGTCGCCGGGCGACATGAGGTGGTGCCTCTCACTGAAATTAAATAGCCCGGGTGCGTAAGAAGGCGTCGTTGGACTTCTGACGTGCAAGTACTTGCACAAGAACTTCCGGTCTGGTTTGTTGAAAGAAGAGATTTATTTGTTTTGAGAGTGTGAGTACGTGAGTGAGTCTATGATAGTGTGCGTGTGAGAGAGGGAGAGAGAGTGTGTGAGTATGTGTGAGTGTGTACGTGTGTGTGTGAGAGAGAGAGTGTGCGTATGTGTGTGCGTGTGTGAGAGAGAGAGAGTGTGTGTAGGTGTGTGTGCATGTGTGATAGAGTGCATGATAGTGCATGTGTGTGTGTGTGTGCATATGTGACAGAGTGCATGATAGTGCGTCTGTGTGTGTGTGAGAGAGAGTGTGTGTATGTGTGTATATGTGTGAGTGTGTACGTGTGTGAGAGAGTGCATGATAGTGTGTGTGTGTGTGTGTGTGTGTGTGTGTGTGTGTGTGTGTGTGTGTGTGTGTGTGTAAGTGAGTGAGTGAGAGAAAGAGTGTGTCGGTGAGCGTGTATGTATGTGTGTGAGTGTGTGAGTCTGATAGTGCGAGTGTGTGTGTGTGTGTGAGAGTGAGTGTGTGTGTGTCTGTGAGAGAGAGTGTGTGTAGGTGTGTGTACATGTGTGACAGAGTGCATGATAGTGCATGTGTGTGTGTGTGTGTGTGTGTGTGTGAGAGTGAGTGTGTGTGCATATGTGACAGAGTGCATGATAGTGCATCTGTGTGTGTGTGACAGAGAGAGAGAGTGTGTGTGTATGTGTGTATATGTGTGAGTGTGTACATGTGTGAGAGAGTGCATGATAGTGCGTGTGTGTGTGTGTGTGACAGAGAGAGAGTGTGTGTGTATGTGTGTATATGTGTGAGTGTGTACATGTGTGAGAGAGTGCATGATAGTGTGTGTGTGTGTGTGTGTGTGTGTAAGTGAGTAAGTGGAGAGAAAGAGAGTGTGTCGGTGAGCGTGTATGTATGTGTGTGAGTGTGTGCGCGCACACACCCAAAGTTACTGACGAATATTTACTTAAAGGATTGAATTTGTGAAACAGGTGTAAGTCTGCACTTGACAGCCAAGAAGTGAAGTCGGCCCTCTGCCCCATAAACACAAACACTCCCTGTTTAAACTGCTGTCTGTCCGTCAACCTGCTGAGTGGAGGTGCGGGTGTATTTGGATTAGACATTAGACACTTTATTTGGGCACGCATGTATGGAGACTTTAGGAAGAGTTTGGAAAGTACTCGTGCATTGGACATGGTTACCAAATCAAAGTCGCTTTAACTGGCCGCACCTTCTTGTTCAGATAATGGATGATGAACGTGATGAAGATCACATGAGCCGTCAGACTCGTCCTGCATCAGTGTTAAACGTTCAAAACGAGCACACACACACACACACACACACACACACACACACACACACACACACACACACACATGGATGAAATTCAGATTTCGTGAGGATAAGTAAGCAGCCAACTAATGATTCAGTAGGGTGTGAGCAGCCGGTTGTACTGGGCGTTCCGCAGCCCGACAAGAATAAACCGAGCCTATTCCTAAGGCATGTCAATTGTTCCCAGTCTAAAAAGACCATTATAGTGTGAAACAATAAGAACTGATATTTCATTTCGTTTACCTTTATTTAACCAGGTTAGTGCCATTGAGATTCAAATCTCTTTTACAAGAGAGACGTGGCCAAGAATGGCAGCAGGACACCAGTTCCAGCGCACACTCACATGAAGACCACAGAATAGCTCAAAGGGAAACAGCTTAAAAATGAAGGGAAAAGATACAAATGAGAACATTCACAGACATATATATGATATAGCCCTTTCTTGTTTGCAACGGTGATGGGCAGGTTGACGGACGAGATCAGGCAGGAGCCTCCGTGGACTATGATGTTTGTGGATGACATTGTGATCTGTAGCGAGTGTAGGGTGCAGGTTGAGGAGAGCCTGGAGAGGTGGAGGTATGCACTGGAGAGAAGAGGAATGAAAGTCAGTAGGAGCAAGATGGAATACACATTTGTGAATGAGAGGGAGGACAGTGGAATGGTGAGGATGCAAGGAGTAGAGGTGACGAAGGTGTATGAGTTTAAATAATTGGGGTCACCTGTCCAAAGTAACAGGGAGTGTGGAAGAGAGGTGAAGAAGAGAGTGGCCAAAGAGGAGGTTTATGGATGTGGTGAGGGAGGACATGCAGGTGGCTGGTGTGACAGAGGAAGAGGCAGAGGACAGGAAGAGATGGAAACGGATGATCCGCTGTGGCGACCCCGAATGGGAGCAGCCGAAAGTAGTAGTAGTAGTAGTAGTAGTAGTAGTAGTAGTAGTAGTAGTAGTAGTAGTAGTAGTATATTCCGGTTTCGATAGGAAGCCTCAGGTTTATTTGGAACAGATTCTTCACACCCAAGACAAATTTGACACCCGGTGTCAATGTTGTTCCCCGGGTATCCACTGATGCAGATGTTATAATCGGGATTTGACTCATAACTTCATTGTCAATAATTTTGTATTTTTATTGATTCATAGTTTCGTGCATCTCTTAGCACCTCTCAATGTGGTTTGGGTGATTGGATTCTCAATCCCTCTTGGATAACGTTCACACTCATATTTGTACCCATCCCACTATGACCACCTGAGAAACATGTCAATGCTGGGTATGAACAGGGTCAAAGATGGTTATTTTGAGATAATAGAAAAAATGATGTGTTATTCTCAAGAAAATGAGGCTGAACATTGTGAAACCACAGCCTTTCTCGTTTTGAGTCATCATTAGTTTATGCGGCAACATTTCTCTCACGTGACATTTGCCACCCGGCAAAAACAAAAGTTGACATACAGCCTTGCATATGCACAGAAGCTTATTGATACAGACGGACACTCTTTAACAGCGTGCAAATGAACGGACACACAGGCTTCAATGTCCCCCTCATGTAAAATTTTACTCAGTTCAAGATTTTACGCCCGACAGGTGATACATGACACCTGATTGCTGGCAAATGTGTTTGCGTGGTATCACTTTGGAGGGAGGGAGAATTACAGTATGGGAAGTCAAGTATCACCTGTCACACAACAATGTGAGCGAGTAACAAAAATAGAGTGAGAAAGTCAAGCGAAAGAGGGGAGAAACAATAGAAAAGGGAAAGATGAAGAGTATGAATCTCCCAGTGGAGTAGTTCCTCCCCAAGAGCTAAAATTATCTTTCCCCCACCCCCCCATTTTACTGTATTTAGATCAGTAGCCGACATGTGAAACCATTTCTGAATGACACTCACTTTTGGTGATGTATTTCCTCTTTCTTCCCACTCCACCCACTTTTTCCTTTCTCTCCCCTTCTTTTGTCCTGCAACAGATGAACTGGAGCTTCGGGTCTTAAAGGAATCCTGACATGATATGACATGAGAAGGAAATACTGTGACACACAGAAAGGGGAGATTTGCACTCATTGATTTGTCCTTCAATCTTCAGTGCTACTGTAATTATCGGATGCTACCTCAAAAGGATACGTCAGACATTGACACCAACACAAGTCATGCACTTCAGGATTCTGGGTACTGGAGAGCTTGTACACATCTTTGCAATATTCAGCTTAGAGACCTGCCATTGACTTGACTGGAAGCCTGATGCTGCAATTTAACCAATAAAACATGACATTACACCAGTGGCAGACCCAATTTTTTTTTGTGGTTGTGTGTGTGTGTGTGAGAGTTCATTGTGGTGCAGAAGTTCATAAATGGCCAATGAGCAATATTTACACCTCCAATCTGCAAGTGCAGCAAAGGAGGGCGGTTAATATTGATTTTTGTGTCTTTAAATGGATAATTATGCTTCTGTAAAAATTTGGATATTGCACTGGGCAATGAGGCGTGAATAGCGGCGGCGACAGCAGATCCTTGGGGTTTATTAAGTTGTAGTATTCAGAAGGCAGGGAGTCCTACCGCCTAGTGCTCTTGGAGCTGTTTGTTGTTACTGATTTCGGCTTGGTAGCTGTGACTAGGATTCCTTGAGTTGGCTCTCAGGCATCTTTACTTGGAATTTAGTCTGCTGGTAGGATCACTGGCTTCCCTCAGGCAGTCCTGGGTACTGACAGAGGGTGCGACGAGGGTGCGAACAGTGATCCATTGCCTCCAATGGGTGCTTGTGGAGAGGAACAAACGATGGAACGCATCACTGAAGAGTGCCCTGGCCAAAGACTAAAAGGAGGATTAGTCACCCTCCATACAGCAGATCAGGAGGCAACTGCTTGGCTTGAGGACTTTGCATTCGCTAAATAAGGAAGTTGTAAGCTGAAACTTCTACAGAAGCATAAAATTCAAAATGTAAATGTCATACAAAGTGAAACACCACTTTAATACCTAACTAGCTGTAAAAAAAAAAATTAAATGTGTAAAGTGCACTTCTAACCATTGCATCTAAACCCTCCACTCCATGTCTGTGATAGTGTGCCAGAAAAAAAAACAAGTGAAATTCACAAACTGTCCCGAACCTGTTGTAGTTTGTAGTTTATGCCATTTGATTTATTGAGCATTTACAATTTGACAGAGAAATATTCTCCTCTAAAAATTGAAACGGCAGGTATTCATGTGACTTTATACCTCTGAAGACATTTAAACATGGCAATGTCAGTCCTGATTAAGACTTTATTCAAAAATGCTGAGGAACTTTGATACTCTCTTGATCAATCTGGCGTAAAAATAACCAATACTGTAGTGATAACAATCATTTACTGAAACAAATTTACACAGAACTAAATCTGACACGACCATCTCCCCTCTTTGTTCATCAGTGTAGTTTCACAGAGCATCTTAAAGTTTTGCATCTAACAGGCAGTCGAACAGGAAATCCCCATGTTTAATCGTGACATTGAGCTCGACTGGCTGTCTGAGGTGGTTGCTTCAGTAATCATACGCAGCAGTTTTATTTACCAGCATACTCTGCTATGAAGCTGGCCATACACAGTTGTTTTGGTCCCATATATAGAGGCCTTGTTTAACAGTGGAGAAATTGGTCCCTTAGCTTAGCTGCAGGTCAAGATGCACTTAAAGGTTTTGGAACTGATTCCTACAAGTGTAAGGCCTTCCTGGGCAGTTTTGGATTTGGTCCCATAGCTAGCAGCCAGCATGTAGCGCATAAGACTTAGTATCATGACGATTAAAACCACAGTTTGTTGTCGGGTGGGTTTCTTTTGGACATGTAATCCCACATACTGATTGTAGCTACCCTCTTGTCATCATCCTGGCAAAATACTTAAGTATTTTAAGAATGTAATTAAGTATGTTTCTCTGAGAGCCAAACTGACAAGCTTCAAGCCGCAGTCTTTGGTTTCTAACAAACAACAGAGTTTGAAATTGTAGCTAAATGATGCATCATGATGGCCTTTATGAGAAAGACCTGCTTTTACTGACCGTACTTGATTTATACTAACAGTATTTCACCAGTTAAAATTCACTAATTAAAAGGTTTGGCTGAAGAGTGGTGAAATTTGTCTTAAGACTAGATAGACCTATAGGTTGTTTTAAAATTTTGGAACAAGTTCCACAGTGGTCAGAAAATGCAGGACAAGTAAAGAAATGAATTACAAAATACATTTGTAATTTGTCTTCTGACAATTCATACCATTTGATAGGCTCCCTAACCTAATGTTTTGAAATTTAAGCAACAAAAGTTTTCATTAGCAGTTGACAACTAAAAATGTATATAATTGACTTTAAGTTTCATACTTGTCGCATTTGTAGTATTTTGATCAAAATATGTGTACCACCATCTCAGGTGGCACAGCAGAGCCCTTCATGTCATTAATTTAACATCCATGCTGTGAAATACCCTTGAGTGTCTTGATGCATGCTCAATAATCCAGGTAAGAAAATCAAAGAAAGTTGAATTAATTCATCCGGACACAGTGTTGAGAGAAACGTTTCATCACTCATCTAAGTGACCTCTTCAGTCTCAACTGACTGCAGGTATCTCCACCCTTATAAACAACTGAGGGCTCTGACGTCTTATCCAGGGAGACCACCTAGCCATTGGTTCAGATTTGTGGACAATACCAGGGTTAATATTAAATCTCAGGACGTACCACATTTCACTGACCTCGTTAACTCTGTGGACAACCACATCAAGTTCACCAGGGAGGATGTGAAAAATGACAGGTTAGCCTTCTTAGACTGTGAAATTGCAATTAGTGATGGGGGACATTCGATTTTTGTTTACCGTAAACAAACACATACTGATCAGTACTTAAGGTTTGACTCTCATCATCCACTTGAGCACAAACTAGGAGTCATCTGGATGCTGTACCACTGAGCTGACAACGTCCCCACCGGCACAGCAGCTGGGGAAGGGGAGAAATCCTATATTAAACAGACCCTGATTAAATGTGGCTATCCTAACTGGGCATTTGTCAAAGCCAGGAAGACGCCCAAACAGTGCACCAGCCGATCGAAGAGAGGAGGACAACAGCTGCCTAAGCATAAACCAGTGGTGATGCCTTATGTGGCAGGAGTGTCGGAACAGTTGAGACACATTTCCCAAACACCATGCCTCAGTTGCTTTCAAACCCCAAAACACGCTGCGCCTGAAATTGGTCGACCCTAAGGATCGGGTCCCCCGGCACAAACAGAGAAATATAGTGTACGTCGTTAAGTGCCAGATAGATTGCCATGACCTGTACATCGGGGAAACCAAACAGATGCTGGCCAAGAGGACGGCACAACACAGAAGGGCTAACACGTCAGGCCAGGACTCCACAGCCTACACCCATCTACAGGCCAGTGGCCACTCTTTCAAGGATGAGGATGTGCACATCCTAGATAGAAATGCTGGTTTGAATGGGAAGTTAAAGAGGCCATCTGTGTGAAGAGGGAACGACCATCCCTTAAACGGGGGGGGGGGGGGGGGGGCTAAGAGTACACCTGTCACCTTGAGTAGCAATCTATGATTGCAAACATTCCCAGATCCTCTGTGAACAGTACACATGGCCATTGTAACTCCAATTAATGCTCACAGCAATTTGCATATGAAACCCATCGTTAGTTTCTGTCATTATGCCACTGTATTGTTTATAAGGGTTGGGATAACTGCAGTCAGTTGAGACTGAAGAGGTCACTTAAATGAGCGATGAAACATTTCTCTCAAATGTGTCCAGATGAACTGATTCAACTTTCTTTGGCTTCCCTTGAGTGTTCATTGTTGTTAACTGCCCCTTTGTAAATCCCCCTTTGTGATCTGAGTTTAGGAAATGGAGGAGTTAAGAAGTAAGATGTAAAAGAAATTATATAAATATTCTTAAAAACACAATAGAAACATATGACCATATTCTAGAGAGAAATACTCAAAATTTCAGCATATAACTTTTAGAGGAACCGATTTTAGGCCTGCTTGGTAGGACTTCCAGTATTGTTCTACATTTGTCTCTGAAACCTAAAGCCCATTCTAAGGGGAAAAACACTTTTTTTCTCTTTACTCTGAGATGGTATACAACCTGTCCAGGAACACCCAGTATATATGTACCAGAGTGTCACTGACGTCAAACACAATCATGACAGTGTAAATGCAATACAAAACAATTATCAGCATCAAATCAATAATGGGTAAAAAGAAATATTTACAAACAAGGCATATTGACTTTTTTGTTCGACATTTTAAGGATACATGCATGCATGATTCTTTATCTCAAGTCCAACATCTAAAAAAAAAAGCCAGCACGCACGGCTTTAAAACTGACATGGAATGTATGTCCATTAACAGTCTCTAAGGTGAGTTCAAGCCTCTCCATATTAAATTACCTATAAAAATATATATAAATAAAAAGGTGAGGGTACTGTGTTGCGAGAGCTGCAGCAGCGGTCAACGTTTAGCTGCACCAACGAACAGGGAAAGATGGAAGGGGGAGGTGGACAAGAAGGCGTAAGGATGAGGGGGGGAAGACGGTGGCAGTGGAGCACCCTGCAATAGTTGATAAGAGTTGTTTCTCGAGCACTAGAATGTTCCATCAGGTTTCACAACCCGTGAGGCGAGTTGGTGTTGCGGGACAACACAAGGCAACGTTGCTCGTGACGTCTGAACCAACGTGCTCAAACGTCATCTTTCCTCGAACTGAGGACTGTGCAGTTAACTCTTGCGACAAGGCGCTGCTCTCGAGGTCTGAACTGGCTGCTGGAATTCAGACAGACACTCATTAAAGGGAAAAAAAATCTCAATTTTCAACATTATCTATAAAAATATTGTAGGAGTAACATTCCCATTTAGCAGCCACCATACTGAGCAGTCTTCTGTGTGTCTGAAACGCTGGAGAAATTGCCAAGGACATCAAAGGCAAACCATCTTTATACAGCATTTGGTGGAATCTGCTAGAACAGCTAGCTTTTTGTAAGATTATTCACATTTTTTTATACAATGTAGCATATTTAGATGTAACTAACCTACTGAAAGTGGCAAACCAGGAAGTAAGGGTTGTGGTTTTCACATTCATAGACACTTCTTCGCACAATTTTGGCACCGTTTCAGAGATCTGAAGAGGACTACTCAGTATAATGGCCGCTAATGGGAGTGTGATCCCTACAGCATACAGAGCGATAATGTTGAAAATCAAGATGTGTTCCTTTAAGTTCTAGAACAGAGTCGAGGCAGGGCTCTATGCTTGGAGAACTTGTCATGTGAATAGAGGCAATATGGTCCTAAACCCTCCAGGAGTTCTGGGGCACCTTGAAATTTTACAACACTCTTGATAAAACTAGATGAGCTAATGCCTAAATAGCAGTAGCAGCAGCAGCAGCTTGATTCATTCTCTAGGCTCTGAAGGAGTCCTAGGAGAGGAATTCTTTTTCCAGTTCAAAAACAGAGGGCCTTCCCGGGGAGCTCTGGATACGGCAGAGCGGCACAGTGCAATCCCGTTTCTGGCCCTCGCTGTCCATGTCCAGCAGAGAGCAGCCCCCGCCGACTTCAGTTGACAGCATCATGTTCAAGCTCTGCGCACTCTTCTCTCCAGTGTAGTGGCCCAGGGAGTAGCTTTTGTTGCGCCCACGCAGCAGGGCCCAGGAATGGGGCTTTGCTCGTAGGGACAGGGGACGTGGTCGGGAGCATGCCTCACCACTGACGGGCCTCTCTGAAGCGCTGTCTTTTTCTTTCTCCTGCTTCTTCTTCTGATGGGGTGCCGGAGGAGGCAGAGTAGGTGGGCCATTAGCTGAAAACAAAGAGGGGATACAAATTTTACAATTCAGACATTTTCTAAAATCTTTTACAAATACTTTCTTTCCCGTGTTGCTCACTGATGTTGCTGGTGGCAGACTTCTTCCTGCGGAGGCGGGATCCTGTAGTGTGGTTGCTCTGATCTGGTGCCTGGCTTTGGGTTTGTAGTGGGGATTGGACTTGTGTTTTATCAGCTGTCCTATTACCCTGGTCTTCTATGGAGGTTGCTGGGCCTGTTTTGCATGGTTCCGGAGAACTGATAGTCACAAGCTTGTCTTTCCAGGTGCTACTCTCAGCCCTCTCCACCTCGGGCTGTAAGAGACACTTGGTGGAGTTGCATTCCAAGATGGCTGACATGGAGAGGAGATTGACAGGTTGGTTGGAGGCATGGTTTGACAGCATCTCATCTTTACGGGAGCGGCTGCCAGGTGGTGAGGTGCTGCGCCGGAAGCGGGTAGCCCGCTGGAAGAGACCCTCTTTCTTCTTCTTCTCCTCTCGCTGGGGCTCATTTTCCTCACCAAGGGATGAGTTCTTGAGAGCCTCCCGAAGGTCGTAGCCCAGCGCCACCGATGCCAGCAGTGAACCGCAGCTGTACAGCACTGAGTCAGTCTTGCGGCGAGCGGATGCCCTCTTCAGGCTGTTTGTGGGGGTGAGTTGTGGGGTGGTAGAGGTGGAGGAGGTGGACGTAGTAGTGTAGTGGTCTTCTTGACTCTCTCCAGCACTGTTCTGGCCTGTTTGTCCCCCTAACCCTGCCTCTCCTGGCCCACAGTGCCCTGCAGGGCTCTGGGGCTGCTGCTCGTCCTTCCAGAGAGGTAGATCGATATACACCTGGTTGGGGAACTTGAATTGCTTTGGTTTGGAGCTGCTGCTGTCCAAGCACTCAGGGGAGAATGCCTCATCTTTACTGCCCCCTGCTGGTCACACACAGACAAACATGGGTCAGTTTTCACACTGATAAAAGAAATAATAATGGACTGTTTTTTTTCCCTTTGTTCCCAAGACCAACTTGCAACTGACTCTCATTAGAGACCTTAGAGGTTTGCTTTTCCTAATGTTAATAACTTACAACTGACTCGCATAGAGACCTTAGGGGTTTGCTTTTCCTACTGTAAATAACTGATCACTCAGTTCATTTATAACAGTATGATAACAGTTGAGGGGAAATTATCAAATTTAGTGTTACTTTAAGATTAACATTATTATTGAACACTGAAGAAAGCCACTTGGCAGCCAAGTACCAGAATAATGTGTGTAATCACTGAGCTACGACAGATGTATGCTGGCTCACCTTGTTCAGCAAACAGAGCAGCAAGAGGGACAGATTTCTGGGACTTTACCATACTAGTGGACCAGGGGTTGCTGCCATCGGAGAGAGGACGAACTCTGACAGAGACAGATATTTTACACATTATCAATGGGAAAACTATAGCAGACTGCACATATGTATATGAATTCTACCTTCTTTTTTTTTTAAATTAGAAAACAGCCTGTTTTGTGGATGTGTCTATATATGTATTTTACCTCTCGGCAGCACTGGGCCTGTCTTTGCTCTGTACTGAACTGGGGCCCCAAGTTCTTCCTTTCTTTTTGATTCCCCTCTTCACGTCATCAAACTCCTCCGGCCTGAAGAGGGTGCTGCGTCCCCATGTACGGTTGCTCTCATCTAGAGTAACTGTATATATTAAAAAAAAAAAAAAGCCACAACATGACCATTACCAGAGAAGCAGAAACGATAGTAAAACTGTTATCACAGAAAAGGGAAAACATGAATTTCTTATTGAATATGATGTAGATGTGTTAGTGGGAAAATTAAGATACTTGGAAAACACCAAAAAAACCCTATTTCAGCTTAATCAGGAGGTTGTAAGATTTGATTTTTATGTTGAAAATGGGTCGTAATTGCATGTTGCCTTCCTCTCTCACCAGTACGTAGGTCTCTTCTCAGAAGTCCACTGTAAATAGACACGATAGTCACATCTGTATTTCCTCTACAAGATGGGGGGTTGTAAAGCCATTCTACATTGGATGAAAATGGAGCTTAGGACTATAACTATTCATGAAGACCTTTTTGGTAAACAGGATAATTTATATCTGTAGCAGGATTCTCCTTTTCATATTATGTTTTGTTTTTTGTTTTTGTTTATTTGTAAATGTATGTATCAAAAGCCAGCAATTAATGTTTTTTATTATTAAAGAAGCCTCTTAAATGTTAAGATACTAAGAAACCAGTGGCAGATCAACAGGTTCCTCAACAGGAACCTTTACTTCAGGGAGTGCTCCTACTGACTTGGGGAAGGGGTTATTAAACATCACCCCCACTTGGATTTTAATGAACCAAAGTAGGGAAACCAAAGAGTGGACATCATTGATAGTAGGCTGTCCTGGATTTTTTAAGGATGCCTTGGAGAGACAATTGAGTTACAATGATTTCTGAAGTTAAGTGTGGGTGCAATTTCTAATGTAAGGGGTGTACTTCAATTAACTGCTGCTCCTATAGGGTGATGGGTAAAGTATCAACACTGTTTATAAAACAAACAGTACATACATGTTTTTAATTAAAAAAAAACAAACCTGAAACCACTTGTTACAGACAATCACAAGACTAATAATTTAGAGGTTTAAAAAAGATCTGGTGAAACTCTTTAAACACAACAGACTTGTTAGCCTCACAGCCAGACCAATCTTACAGGTTTCTCATATTGTTCTTTTATGGATAGGGTCTGAGTGCCCTCTTTTGTTGAGAGCCATTTCAAACAGGAGGATTTGTCCAAAAAGTGAGGGTCCAATCAGTTTAGGAGATCGATACAAGGTGGCTACCTAGTCAACATGACAGAATTGTAAACAATGGTGGCAGTGGTACACAAAAGTTAGCTTTTGTCATAAAGCAATATCATAAAACGGGTCACCTGATGCAGGTACAGTGCACAATGTGAAAACATGAATATGCTGCTGAGGTGGTCATGGAAATCCTCCTGCCTTGTAAGCTTTACAACCATGTCTCTACTGCCATTATTGTTCACAAATCTGGTGCATTGTGTCTCAGCTATATGGCCTTCTTGAATCAGCCTCGAGATTTGTGACAGGTCTGCTTATTTGAAATCACTCAACATGCAAGACTGGTCTGAATTGTAAGGCTGAGCGCGCGCACACACACGCACACACACACACACACACACACACACACACACACACACACACACACACACACACACACACACACACACACACACACACACACACACACACACACACACACACACACACACACACACACACACACACACGTTAGAATCCACACTTCAGAAAAACCTTGCCAATAAACACACAAGAGTTCCCCCAGCCCAATACTCTGGGAATCAGTTAGGCAACAATCAATACCCTTCTGTCAAACTTGTGACGCTTGCTGCTGTTAGTGAGTCCACAGCAGGCATCAAAGTCATACCCATCTGGCATCGGAGTAACCAAAAGCTTGCCTTTATTCTTGAGCCCAGAGTGGACTGTGAGCTCACTGGTCAGATCAACCTCCTGCTGGTAAACAAACAAACTGTCCCTCCGTACATGGGATGTCACTGGGGGAGGAAACAAACATGTTGCCTACAACATAAATAAACTGTGTGGCATAAATGCTGTAGCTCATATACAGCTAACATCCAGGTTGAAATCCTTATTTCAGGCACCATGTCAAAAGAAACATGTCTCCATATTCCACTGACCATAGCACATTTTTAAACCTTTATAATGGATTCTGAATGAGTCCTGTAAACTTGTGGGTCCATTAAACATGTAGGCCAACCACACCTTTCAATTCAAGAAGAGAGTCCAAAATAAATGAAACCAAGGCTCTAAATCTGTTTTGTCTCTTGCTTTTTTTCTTCACAACTATACTAAATACTATTGTAAGGGCTCTTCCGCCACAAAAGCATTAACTTGGTGCCTACATTCTAAATTAAGAGTTAATTACTCAGAAAAGTAGACTAACTGTGCCAAGAAATTCACAAGAACCAATACAGACCCAGACAGAAAAGAATGATTGAACACATCATTCAATTTCCCTAGATGTTGCCTTATCTGAGCTCATCTTTTTTTATGAAAAGAGAAACAAGGTGTCAGTGTTTTGGCCATGATCTGTGCATGGGGGTAAGAGGAATGAAGGGCCTCAGAGCTTTATATTAGGGGAGTGTTGAAAAAGGGTGACTTACGTTGAATGGCTCGTAGCCGAGGGATAAGTGTGGGGCTACTGGGAGGAGAGGAACTGGTGCTGTGTAGGCTACGCCTCTTGTCCATGGAGGGTGACGCCTGAACTGTGATCTTATGCTGGAAGTCTAGAACACAAAATAAAGAAGATATGCACACATGCAGGTAACCATCAAGCTTCAATAAGAACTGCAAAAAAAATAACAGTACAACACTAAGGTTATCATAATTGTTAATTACTAGTTGCTCAACTTCATATTGATTGGCTTGAAAGAAGAATGAAACACCGAAGAAATCACGATGACAAGATAATAAATGCTAAACCATAGAATCACGTCATGTTTGTAGTTTAAAGAAGAAGAAAAAAAAGGTTCAAAGAACGAGCTATGCTGAGATATAATGCTCAACTTGGTTTAACACAATGCAAGTATTACAATTAAATGACAACCACGAACCCAAAATATCATAGTATGTGTGCGTGTACAGATAATATAGTGTGTTAATACATTAGGAAAACAGCCCACTGCCTGAACCCCTACATGGCTGACAGCAGACCTTGCCTTCACTCTAAACACATCCTAACCCTTATCCAAATCTTTAAAATAACCCTCCTCTAAAAAATAAGCACAGGCAAATTTCCCTTAACTGGGAGATTTTTTCTTAATTGTTCAGTTCCTCAAACCACAGAGGTGCAGATGCACCATCTCACCTGAGGGCAGGCTGATGCGGTTGCCATCCTTCAGTTTGAGGCGGGAGCGTTTGAATTTACCCTTCCTCTTCTTGACGTTGGGCTTGTCCTTGTTGAGCTGGAAAATGAGGATGTTGAGCTCTCGCTCCAGGACATTGATCTCTCTCTCCGCCAGCTGCTGCTCCCGGCGCTTCAGCAGCTCCTCCTGCGACTTCTGCTGCAGCGCCGCACGGGTCAGCTCCTCCTCCCTGGAACGCAGCTCCTGAAAGAACCAGAGAGGTAATGCGTACATGAGGGGAGGCAAATAAAAAGGCAGTCGGTTTGGACCTCTGCAAGGTCATGTTAAGCGCACTTCTTCCCTGAAAAGGCAGCTCCTTGGCAGAGAAGGAAATGAACAAGAAATGCTAAGACAGTTAAACACAGACAACTTTCAGTTTGGTTTGGCAGCTCCTGGTTATGTGGACACACACCAAATCAAAACATGTTGGGTAATAACCTTTCATCTGGAACGTAACTGCCATCCACAACAATCACGATGAGCAGCACAAATATGTTGGACCAGTCGTGTTTGGATGCCAAAATATAGGCTCACAAAACCAGAACCAACACTTGTAAAGATGGGATGTCGTTTTGCCATTGTTGTTGTTATGCTTGAAGTTGGAGCTACCATTGCTGGGGAAGCGGCGACGTATACAGATGTATACAGTGACGTAATGCCGTGGCTCTCTAGCCCATAGAAAAGCAAACCGGTTCTTAGAAGGTTCGCAAGTTGAACCAACTAAGAACCGGCACTAGCACCAGCCCATAACCAGAACTAGGTTCGCGTGTCAACAGACTGATAAGGCCAGAGTGACTGGTAGAGAGGACCGATTTCTGTTGGAGGGTGATATCCTCCATTTCCTTTTATCCGAATTCAACTTGTAGGTGGACAAAGGATAGAGATATATACTGTATTTCCCGGACTACAAGTCACACTGGAGTATAAGTCTCACTTAGCAAAAAAAACACTTTGTGGCAAGGAAAAAAAACATGTTTAAATCGTTTTGGTTTATAAGTCGCATTTATATGGTGGTACAATATAGAGCCCTGCACGGGACTGTTTTCTTAATCCTGCTCCGACTGGATTTCTGACCATCACTGCCCACTCCAGCAATGTGTGTGTCCACTCCCACCTGCACCCGCAAACATTGACCATTCACGGCCGCACAAGAGTTCCATTGATTTTGCATCTTCTCCAATCCTGCAGGGAAAACACGTTATTTTGCTGTGTAGTATTAATAAAGAGATGCATTTCTGTCGGTAATAACATGGCGAAATTACGTTCTAGTACATAATTACATTCATACGAGTGCAATAGTTAGTTATTCTGGGGCAAAATTACATTGTATCAATTTATTTTACTTGTTATTTTAGAATGTGTTGTTAGCTGTGGTTGTTTGTTTTGCTGAGGTTGTTTTATTTTGTTTTGCTGAAGTTGTTCTTTTTTGTTTCTCTTCCCTGTGTCTATTAATGCACTGATCAGTGTTGTATTCTGTGACAATGACAATAAAGGCTTTCTATTCTATTCTATGTCAATAAAGCCTGTCCCAGTGACGAAGTCATACGGCCGAGTGCCTCTACAGCAAAGTGCGACACATTTATCGTTGTACCTTGTTTAATATGGGCAGGAAGAAGTGCTTTATCTTTTCAGGAGAGCTGACTTTGAATGGGGAGAACAGAGCAGGTATGTCGCCTCAACCCAGAGGTGACAGATTTCTGCCCATTGTAGATCAATACTTGTGCACATTTTCCCAACCAACGAAGTCCAGTTTGTCTCCATCTTTGTTGGTAACAGTGGAGAAATTTTTCCAAATGTCAGACTTGCCTTGCTTTTCTTGTGTATTGTAATGACCTGCCTTGATATTCTTGTGTATTGTAATGACCTGCCTTGATATTCTTGTGTATTGTAATGACCTGCCTTGATATTCTTGTGTATTGTAATGACCTGCCTTGATATTCTTGTGTATTGTAATGACCTGCCTTGATATTCTTGTGTATTATAATGACCTGCCTTGATATTCTTGTGTATTGTAATGACCTGCCTTGATATTCTTTTCAACTTCATTTGTTGACTCCATCCTTGTGGTTGGCGCTAGCTAAATCCCAGGACTCGCAGTGCATTTTTTGAATGTCCGCTCCAGCAAAGTTAAAACCGCCTGCTCCTGTGAGATCTCAATGCAGCCCTCTAGGTACAGTATTTTCAGTTGTCACAAGATTAAACACTGCCATCTAGTGGCCTTAGTTGAAATTGAGTATTCATCTGACTAAATTACATAATGTATAAATCGCTT
Organism: Lampris incognitus; assembly: GCF_029633865.1. Classification (NCBI taxonomy): domain Eukaryota; kingdom Metazoa; phylum Chordata; class Actinopteri; order Lampriformes; family Lampridae; genus Lampris; species Lampris incognitus. The sequence goes on from NC_079223.1 coordinate 17,327,745, forward strand.
TGGAATACAAGTCGTAGGACCAGCCACACGTGTAAAAAAACAACAATTTATAGTCCGGGACATACAGTAGACGGAAAGATCAGTCAACTTCTTCTGCAGGACAGCTTTTCACAGCTCCCCTCTACTGGGACAGAGAACAGTTGCCTGCCACTTTAGTTAGTATTGCATAGCTAAACAGTTTTTCTCTTATGGCTTACTCTTCTCTTCATCCTTTTTTATTTCCATCTAATTGCTCTAAACTGAGTCATAATAATCCTGGGTGGATGACTCCCATAAAGCTGCTTTACAGTCAAGCCCCTCCAGCCACCCACCTAGACTGAGATTACTGTGAGGTCTTTACCGGAAATCTGGTGTTTTAGATTGTTATGTAGCAGCAAATTCTAAAAACTATCTTATGAAATCACTGTGGGAAAATTCAGGCTAATGTTTAAAGCATTTGTTTCTTTGTTAAAAAACACAAAAGCTTCTGTTCAGGTGTGGAAAAACAGGGGAAAAAAAGAAAAAAAAAAGACATTAGTCACCATTAGTTATGCCATTTAACTTTTCCTGATCCAAAAAGTCTGCCCTGAAATCAAAAAAGAAAAAGAAAAAAAAAGGCAAATTTCTTGTCTTAACCCAATTTCATTCTCTTTCAAATATTTTTTTTATACATTCAAACATTCGAGTGTGGTGCTCCTAATAAATCCTTTCTCCCTCTCTCACTTGTTTTTCAATGCTTGCTAGGTTTTACAAACCCAGCAATCTCCTGGACATTGTCACACATTAGTGCTGAAGCAGTGTCAATGACATAAACTGTCTCTACTGTTAATTGATCAGTCATGGATGGGATGATTGGAAAAAAAAGTGGTTGGAAAAAAAGTGGTGTTGCATATACAGCCAGCTAGATCAACTGGACACATCCAGTACAGAAACAACACTTAAAAGGTGTAACCTGACAGTTTAAATTTAGGTAAGCCTTTTGTGTATCCTTTTCTGAACACTTTACCAGCGAGCAGCAAGTGGTCTACATTTCTCTTTAAGAGGAACACCATTAGCCTAAGAGACATTTTTTGAGTCTCCATAGCACCAAAGCAGAGACCTTTCACATGCAATGTAAAAGGTTATGGGTGAAGAAAATACAGTGACTAAAAATGTAAAATGTATAAGATTTTGCTTTTAACCTTCATAAAAAAAGCTGTGGACCTTTCAGCATCTAAGTAATCCAGTTCCACCGTTGGGTGATTTAACTCAACGTGCTGATCCCACCATTTCCCCAAACACTAATTAACCCTTCCTCTTAAGCCAATGTGGGAGATTTACACAGGAAGCAGATTAAGGTCTTAACAAGGGGAAGTCTGCTAAAATGCCTCAATGCTGATGCCTCGATTCGTTAAACAACTGGTTAGCCTGCCTGCTGAAAGTAACTGATTATGGTTTAAATTCCTCCAAAACTGTCCCAGGCTATAGAGCCCAGTTAGGTAATAACAAAAGGCTAAATCCATTGACTTAATACAAAACAATGACACCGTGGATAAAATATATGTATGTTAAGGGGCCTGGCTACATACTTGTGATATAATAATAAAAAAAAAAGGCACATAAAAGAAGTCAGGTGGAAGTTCTTAACATCTCACTGACTGTCAAGTGTGCATCACTCATTACAAAATTTATATGGAAAAAGAAATCTCCCAGAGTTCGCTTGTCTCTTTTATAGCTTCCATTTGATACAGCGAGGTTGAAGTGTTCAAATCTTCATTGGTATTACTTGGCAGCACAGTTGAGAACTATGGTGTTTTATTTTTCTGCTGGAGATACTCCGTCATGGATGGATATAGAGTCGTGCTCTGATACCATTACATTTATATCTGTATTCAGCCAAGCTAAAACACCTCAGAGCACGTACTGCCCATCCTATAGTGCTTAACATGGTTAATGTATGGTATGATGTAAAGAAATATATGAATATATCTAACTCCTTGTCACAACTCAGTCCAATCTGGGCCAATTTAAACCAGACAAGATGGATGCTGGATTCCAGCTATGGTCAAAGAAACAGCTTAGCAAAATATCTGACCTCTATAAAGAAGATGTTCTGATGTCTTTCGAGGAAATCTCCATAACATACTATAACATCCCAAGAAAGCATTTTTTAAAATACCTACAATTGAGGAGTTTTATTTCTTCTATGCAAAATCAGTCATTGGTAATTCCTGAGCTTTCATCCTTAGAAGAAATTATTATCAAAAATAGCAACAGTTAAGGGTTTGATTTCATTAATATACAACTGGCTTGCATCTGGTTCTAATGAGACCTCAGTATCCAAACTTGATGCATGGAAGGTAGATTTAAAAGAGGACATTTCCAATAACGATTGGAACGCATCCTGTGAGAAGGCTCAGACACGAACAGCCAGCTCTAATTTAAAGCTACTTCAATATAACTGGTTGGTTGCGGACTTATATAACCCCTGTCAAATTGAATAAATATATATATAAAAGCAATATACCTGACATGTTTTAAATGTAATGAGGCTCAAGGAACATTTATACATTATATTTGGGAGTGACAAAATTAAGAAATTCTGGAGGGAGGTGATCAATACAATCACGATCACTTTGTAAATATCCCACTAGACTCCAAGATGATGTTGTTACACATGTATCCAACAGATCTCAATTTGAGAATTGAAGAATACAAATTTATTGACTTTGTTATACTGCAGGCAAAACGATTGATAGCTTTAAACTGGAAGAACACTGCTGCACCTACAGTTGGGGATTAGGAATATGGCGCACTGTATGTCAATAGAGAGAATAACATCCATCCACTATCCGAACCGCTTATCCTGCTCTCTGGGTTGCTGGAGCCTATCCCAACTGTCATTGGGCAGCAGGCGGGAAGACACTCTGGACAGGCCGCCAGGCCATCTCACACACACACACACACACACACACACACACACACACACACACACACACACACACATTCATACCTAGGGACAATTTAGTATGGCTGATTCACCTGACCTACATGTCTTTGGACTGTGGGAGGAAACCGAAGCACCCGGAGGAAACCCACACAGACACGGGGAAAACATGCAAACTCCACACAAAGGACGACCTGGGACGACCCCCAAGGTTAGACTACCCTGGGGCTCGAACCCAGGACCTTCTTGCAGTGAGGCGACCACGCTAACCACTGCGCCACCGTGCCGCTCAAGAGAATAACATATACCTTGAAAAATAAAATGGGTGTTTACGAAGGAATCTGGAAACATTTTAATTGATTTTATAAAACATTGAGATATAGGGGAGCTCTTACAGGAGGAAAACGTAGGACAGGGTACTTAAAGAATGTAGGGTACAAAGGTAGAGGGTAGACTCCAGAAGGGGATGGGGGCTTGTTTTGAAATTTTGTTGCAATGATGTAATTTTTTTGTGTATGTATATGTTTATTTTGTTAGCAGTACTATTTAATTGTATGACTTATTTTGTCATATGTTTTATATTAATTTTGGCTCTAAATACAAGGGAGAGTGTAAAGTGTGTTAGAGAGAAAGCATTAGTGAGAGTGACGAACAGGTGTGTGTGTTTGTGTGTGCGTCTGTTTGTATGGGCATTAATTTTTGCATAAACTTGGGTTTAATTTAGTCCCTTTGCCCCACCTTCTCTTTGGTCCTGAGCTCATCAAACATCTCCTGGATTTCCACGCGCCAGTTGTCCTGCATGCTGTGGAAGGAATCCTGGGGCATGGTGGCCATCACTGCCTCCTCAATAGCTGACAGCTGCTCCAAGATGCAGGAGAAAGAGGGGCGGACGTGTGGATCCTGATCCCAGCATTCTGCAGCAATGTACATTTATGCACACAACACAAAACAGACACACAACTTAGTGATTAGATAAACAATTACAGGGAGATACAAGCACATGACCTGTGTTTTCCTCTTCGACACAAAACAGTAGTTATGTGCTCATGAAAAACAATCATTTTGAATTGCTCACAGACAATAAAAAATCATTATCTGGTCTTACGGTTTACCCATGTGAATAACAAATCAAAGCAACCAAGACAAACACATTTATCGTATTTCCTGGGCTATAAAATCACTGGGTTTTTTTTCTCTCATCTGGCTGGTCCTGCGATTTATATTCCAAAGCGATTTATACAATGTAATTTTGTCGGATGAATACTCAATTTCAACTAGGGCCACTAGATGACACTGTTTAATCTTGTGACTCAACTGAAAATACTGTACATAGAATCTCACAGGAGCGGGCGGTTTTAACTTTGCTGCAGGTGGGAGCGAGCAGGCGGTCAAAAAATAAACTGCTGGTCTCGATATTTAGCTAGTGCTCACCACAAGGATGGAGTCAACAAATGAAGTTGAAAAGGAGATCAAAACAGGTCATTACAATACATAAGCAAAGCAAGCCAAGTCTGACATTTGGAAAAATTTCTCAGTTGTTACTTACAAAGATGGAAATGAACTGGACTTTGTTGGGTGCGAAAAATGTGCAATAAGTATTGATCTACAATGGGCACAAATCTGGCACCCCTGGGTTGAGACGACATACCTGCTCTGTTCTCCCTGGTCAAAGTAAGCTCTCTTTCAAAGATAAAGCACTTCTTCCTGCACATATTAAACAAGATACAACTGAGAAATGCGCCGCACTTTGCTGTAGAGACATTTGGCCATATGACTTCATCACCGGGAAAGGTTTTGCTGACACAGAATAGAATAGAAAGCCTTTATTGTCATTGTACAGAATACAATGAAATTAGGAGTGCTACTCCTGATCATTGCGTTAAGACATAGGGAAACTAACTAAATAAAACAACCTCTGCAAAACAAACAACCACAGCAAACAGCACATGTTCTGAAATAATCTCATCTCATCATCAGCCGCGTTTCCGGGGTCGGGTTGCGGTGGCAGCAAGTTAAGTAGGGCACTCCTGGCTCCTCCTGGGGGAACCACAGGCATTCCCTGGCCAGATTGGACATGTAGTCCCTCCGCGAGTTCTGGGTCTACCCCGCGATCTCCTCCCAGTTGGATGTCCCCGGAAAACCTCCAAAGGAAGGCACCCAGGAGGCATCCTAATCAGATGCCCGAACCACCTCAACTGGTTCCTCTCGACGCAAAGGGGCAGCGGCTCTACTCCGAGCTTCCTCCGGATGTCCGATCTCCTCACCCTATCTCTAAGGCTGAGCCCAGACACCCTACGGACGAAACTCATTTCAGCCGCTTATGTCCATGATCTCACCCTTTCTTTCGGTCACTACCCAAAGCTCATGACCATAGATGAGGGTTCGAACCAAGACGGACTGGTAAATTGAGAGCTTTGCCTTCTGGCTCAGCTCCCTCTTCACCACAATGGTCGGGTACAACGTCCGCATTACTGCTGATGCTGCACCAACCCGCCTGTCAATCTCCTACTCCAGCCTACCCTCACTCGTGAACAAGACCCCAAGATACTTGAACTCACCACGTGGACCCACCACCCATGGAGAGATGAGCACTGTGGTAGGGTGCAATGCAGGCCAGGCGGCAGGCAAAGGCAGGGACCGGGGCGTGCCAACTTCTGGCATCGCAGACTGGTCCTCGGGATGTGGAATGTCACCTCTCTGGCAGGCAAGGAGCCTGAGCTGGTGTGGGAACTGGAGCAGTACTAACTAGATATAGTTGGGCTCACCTCCACACATAGCATGGACTCTGGTACCAAATTCCTGGTGAGGGGCTGGACTCTTTACTTTTCCGGAGTTGGCCAAGGTGACAGGCACTGGGCGGATACTCACAAGTCCCCGGTTGAGCGCCGCAGTGTTGGGAGTTCTCCCTGGGGAATGAGAGGGTCGCCTCTATACGACTGCGAGTCACTGGGAGGAAGGCTCTGACTGTTGTGTGTGCTTATGCAACGAACAGCAGTTTGGAATATCTGGCTTTCTTGGGAGTCTTCTGGGTGGTGTCCTGGATATGTTCCACTTGGGGACTCTATAGCTCTGCTGGGGGACTTCAATGCTCATGTGGGCTATGATGGAGAAACCTGGAGGGGCGTGATTGGGAGGAACAGCCTCCCCGATCGGAACCCGAGTGGTGCCTCGTTATTGGACTTCTGTGTGAGTAATGGATTGGCCATAATAACCACCATGTTCAAGCATAAGGTAGTTCATAAGTATACTTGGTACCAGTACACCTTAGGCCGAAGATCGATGGTAGACTTTTTGGTCGTATCAGAACTGCAGCCATGTTTTGGACACTCGGGTGAAGAGAGGAGCAGAGCTGTCAACTTATCACCACCTGGTGGTGAGTTGGATCAGATGGTGGGAAAGGCTGCCGAACAGACCTGTCAAACCCAAATGTGTAGTGAGGGTGAACTGGGAATGTCTGGCAGAGGCCCCTGTCCATGAGGTCTTCAACTCCCACCTTCAGAAGCAGTTCTCGTGTACCCTGAGGGAAGCTGGGGACATGGAGTCTGAGTGGGCCATGTTCAAAGCCTCTATTGCAGATGTGGCAGAAAGGAGCTGTGGTCATAAGGTCATCGGTACCTGTCGAGGTGGCAACCTAAGAACCCACTCATGGACACTGGTGGTGAGGGAAGCCATCAGGTTGAAGAAGGAGGCCTTTCGGGCTTGGCTGGCCCAGGGGTCTCCTGAAGCAGCAGACAGGTACTGGGAGGCCAGAAGGGCTGCGGCTTCGGTGGTCGCAGAAGCAAAAACTCGGGTGTGGGAGGAGTTCGGTGAGGCTATGGAGGACTTTCGGTTGGCCTCAAGGAAGTTCTGGCAAACCATCCGGCGACTCAGGAAGGGGAAGCAGGGCTTGACTCAGGCTGTGTTCACCCGGGGAGGGGAACTTTTGACCCGGACTGGGGAAGTTGTCGGGTGGTGGAAAGAACACTTTGAGGAGCTCCTGAACCTGGCTAACACATCCTCAGTGTGAGGAGGTAGAGTCTGAAGACTCGGGGGAAGGCCCACCCATATCCCTGGCAGAGGTCTCTGAGGTAGTTGAGAAGCTCCTCGGTGGCAAGGCACCGGGTGTGGATGAGATTTGCCCTGAGATGCTGAAGGCTCTGGACATTGTTGGGCTGTCTTGGCTGACACGCTTCTTCAGTGTCATGTGGAAGTCAGGGGACAGTACCTGTGGAGTGGCAGACTGGGGTGGGGGTTCCCATATTTAAAAAAGGGGACTGGAGGGTGTGCTCCAATTGTCACGGCATCACATTGCTCAGCCTCCCTGGCAAAGTCTATTCTAGGGTGCTGGAAAGGAGGCTCCAACTGATTGTCAAACCTAAGATCCAGGAGGAACAATGTGGATTCCGTCCTGGCTGCGGAACAACGGACCAACTCTTTACCCTTGCAGAAGTGCTGAGGAAGGCATGGGAGTTTGACCAGCCAGTTTACATGTGTTTTGTGGACTTGGAGAAGGCTTATGACTGTGTACCCCCGGGCACTCTGTGGGGGGTACTGAAGGAGTATGGGGGTACTGGGGGTACCGGGGCAGTTGTTACAAGCCACCTGGTCCTTGTATAATCAAAGTGAGAGCTGTGTCCCCATTCTCGGCACAAACTCAAACACGTTTTTGGTGGGTGTCGGACTCTGCTAAGGTAGTCCCCCTGTCTCCGATTCCATTTGTGATATTCATGGACAGGATCTTAAGGTACAGTCAAGGTGAGGAGTGTGTCAGATTTGGGAACCTCAGAATTGCATCTCTGCTCTTCGCAGAAGATGTGCCCCAGTGTGCGACCTCCAGCGCACACTGGGGCAGTTTGCAGCTGAGTGTGAAATGGCCGGGATGAGAGTCAGCACCTCCAAGTCTGAGGCCATCATACTCTATCGGAAAATGGTGGATTGCTCACTCCGGGTTGGGGATGAGTTGTTGCCTCAAGTGAAGGAGTTCAAGTTCTAAAATAGTAAGTAAAATAAATTAATACAATGTAATTTTGCCCAGTAATAGGTGTACTTAATGCACCATAATAATTGTAATTATTGCACAACTAGGAATGTATTTATGCACTAAAAATAATTTTGCTACATTATAACCGACAAATATGCATCTCTTTATCAATACTACACAGTAAAATAATGTGAGAAGACACAAAATCAGTGGAACTATTGTGCGGGCGTGAATGGTCAGAATGTTTGCGGGAGTGGACACACACATTGCGGGAGTGGGTGGTAATGGTCAGAAATCGGAGCAGGATTAAGCAAACAGTCCCTTGCAGGGCTATACACTGTACCGCCATATAAATACGACTTATAAACCAAAGTGATTTATATGTTTTTCTGCCGCAACAACGCATTTTTTGCCAAGTGCGATTTAGACTCTGGTGCAACTTGTAGTCCGGAAAATATGGTATGCTATTAAAATGACATTATGGAACAACTACTCTGTGTATTGTGATTTAAGTATCTACATTTGAGAAATTTTGAAAATGCAGTAAAACTCTTCGTCACGCCCTCTTCAAATGACATTCCCTAATAGCAAGTCCTGGTGCGACCACCAAAAGTACCTCCACTCAAGACAGGCTAGCAAAACTTCAAGTTGAAACCCTGCGCTAAACGTGCACATACTGTCTACAAACACAATCCTGACTTATGTGAATAGCTCAATATCTATTAGCATTATTTTATGAGGGGAGCTGGTGCAGCTTGAGGGAAGTATCTACTGTATTGCATTATGCGAAAATTCATGCTCATGTGTTGAACTGTTTTAGAATGCATTTGTTGGAAAATAATTGTTTCTGATCTCACAGGGGTTGACATGATTAATTAAAAGTGCTAAAAATATACATCAAGGTGTTCGGGTAGCGTAGTGGTCTATTCCGTTCCCTACCAACACGGGGACTGCTGGTTCGAATCCCCGTGTTACCTCCGGCTTGGTCGGGCGCCCTACAGACACAATTGGCCGTGTCTGTGGGTGGGAAGCCGGATATGGGTATGTGTCCTGGTAACTGCACTAGTGCCTCCTCTGGTTGGTCGGGGCGCTTGTTCAGGGTGGAGGGGGAACTGGGGGGAATAATGTGATCCTCCCATGCGCTACGCTCCCCTGGCGAAACTTCTCACTGTCAGGTGAAAAGAAGTGGCTAGCGACTCCACCTGTATCGGAGGAGGCATGTGATAGTCTGCAGCCCTCCTCGGATCGGCAGAGGGGGTGGAGCAGCGACCGGGACAGCTTGGAAGAGTGGGGTAATTGGCCAGATACAATTAGGGAGAAAAAGGGAGGGAATCATCAAAATGTATATCAAAGCTCCTCAAATGTCTAAGAAGACTGATACAATTCATTTTGAAGTCTTTCATAAGAGTGTGTGGCCAAGGTGGAATTTCAATAAAAGGAAATAATTTGGAACAGTTCCTGTATGTGTGCTTCCTCTATTTCTGCACCTTCCATGAGTTTAGCAAAGGGTTCCGGGCAGGTGGAGGGGATCGGCAGAGTCAGTTTGTTGACCGCCACTCCGTATGCCACGGCCAGGCCATCTATCCCACGGTATGGCACCTCCCCTGTCAACAGCTCCCAAAGCAAGACACCATAGCTGAAAAACAAACAAACACACAAATACACACACACATGAAAATGTACTGCTTAAGAATAACAACACTAAGGACCCTGGTAACACTATCTAACAGTGCCTTAAAAAATTTAACTTGAATTTGATGGAATGAATGGGAAAAAAATAAAGCAGCAGAAGGAAAAAAAAAGTTGACCAAGGAAAGGCAAGAAAAGCAAAGCACACTGAAAAGACATGATGACAAGAAATAATCCTAAAAGGAGATTGGCAGGTCAACAGAAATAAAGTGACAGGTACAACAGAGTATGAGAACATAGAAAAGAAATTTGAAACTCCCACTCCCCTCGGGAGGAGAAAAAAAAGCAACACAAGACAGCAGAAAGGATGGACAGGCTGAGCCCCCAGAGAAAGTGTCAGTCTCTGTGGATGTTAAGATGCTTATTATACCTCCACACATCGCTGCCTTTGGAGAAAAGGGAGGACTTGATGACCTCAGGGGCCATCCAGGAATAGGTGCCCGCTGCTGACATTTTGGTGGTCTTGTGCCACTCTCTGGCCAGTCCAAAGTCAGTGATCTTCAAAGTCTTCCTCCCGATGTCATCGTTCTCAATCTTTTCAAGTAATAAAACTGAGAGAGGGAGAGACAGAGACAAGGCAGTGAGTGATGGGCAAGGGACCATGGCTCCCAACAGCATGGAAGGGCTGGAAAGTGGGTGGTGAGAGTAATGGGTAAACTGGGAAAGAAAAGGGAGAAGAAGGAAATAAGAGCAGCAGGTTTAAATAAGAGTAGTAGGGGTTTGAGTTAAGGTGGAGGCAGAGGGAAAAGTGAGTGAGAGATAGAGAAAGAGAGAACAAGAGTGAAGTAAGGCATGGGTGTGATGAAAGGGGGTGTAGTGGGACATAAGCAAGGAGAAGAAAATGAGTGTAAAAAGAAAGATTTGTGAAAGGGGTTGAGTGAGACAGAAATAGAAAGAGAGAGTGAGGGACAAACACGCAGGTGAAGAGATGATAGTTGATATTCTACGAAGCCGTCAGCGGTATGCAGGTAGTTTATTACTGGAGAAACAGAAGGTTGACAGCACCACAAAGCACCTGTCCCCAGGTCCTAAAACCTCTACATATTAAAGTCAGCCGGAACTGTCTAAACCTGCCTGTAACACCACACCAATCCACAGAGATTTTCCTTGGTAAAGCCACACTCCTCTAATATGTGAATTCCAAACAGCTTTGGCCAAGGTATGCTTAATATGAAAACAGGTTGAGTACATTCAACTTTCTAACTGGTAACAGGCAGGTATATATGTAGCTTTGGGAAGCCAACCCTAAACTAAGTTTACATTAGTCTTCATGGCATAAATTCATAGAGCAAGTACATTTTAAATGGTACTGAATTTTTATCAATACAGAATAAATTGATTTTCTGCTAACTCAATTTATTTGTGTATGTACTGGTGGTAGTTTAGTTTATGATGATCAACCAGAAGTGATTTTATTCATGATCACATCACTGGTTCTGGACAAGGATGAAGTTATTCATCAGCTAGGAAGCCCACACACAGCTAATGCTTCACAAAAACACTCAAACTTAACAAATAAAAAAAAAAAAAAAATACAGGGCTTTGAATCAAACTTACAAAAGCGCTGCTCAATGATCAATTTTGCTTCTCAGATCTCTGTGATGTACATGTTGCTCTGTTACGTATATATGATCTGAGCTTTGAGCTTTTTTGCCACATCAGTTGAAACTAACTAGAAGATATGCAGAGACACACAGCTTAAATGGAGGTCATGTGATGCTTTGAGTGGATCCCTCACTAGCTGTGACCATGTGATGTTGAAACATTTCCATGTTTCCATTATGGAAACAACGAGGTCTAAGTGTGCATCAACCAACTTGTCTGATCATATAAATCATGTCTTGGATTTGTCGGGCTCTTATGTCTGGTTTTTTTTTGTTGTGGAATTTCCTTTTTTTCTCCCCAATTGTATCCAGTCAATTATCCCACTCTCCCGAGCCATCCCGGCCGCTGCTCCACCCCCTCTGCTGATCCAGGGAGGGCTGCAGACTACCATATGTGAGGAGTTTCGCCAGGGGGACGTAGCGCGTGGGAGGATCATGCTATTCCCCCCAGTTCCCCCTCCCACCCGAACAGGCACCCCAACCGACCAGAGGAGGCGCTAGTGTAGCGACTAGGACACACACCCACATCCGGCTTCCCACCCGCAGACATGGCCAATTGTGTCTGGAGGGATGTCCCACCAAGCCGGAGGTAAGGCGGGGATTTGAACCGGCAATCCCCATGTTGGTAGGCAACGGAATAGACCGCAGGGCTCATATGTCTTGATAAAAACTTGGTACAATTGGGTTAACTTAGTTCCCCTATGAATAAGTATTACAGTAGCTTTTGGAATATGTAAAAGAAAAAACAAATCCAACTGGTTCAGCAAACTTAATTGCAATTACGGCTTGGGCCTGCACGCAAGCACAAACTTTTTTCAGATTAGGTTTCCATAAATAAGGCAACTGGAATCCAAACCAAATCAAGAAAAAGAAAACAAATGGAATTCATGCAAAGGGCACGTGAAATGAACACAAGGTTAAAAAAAAAAGGATCAAAATTTTCCTGTAAGTAGTTTGAGAAGTACCGAGTTCACATCTAAACAGATACTGTGCCTTAAAAGAGCAGTCAGAGGTTTTGAAACCTCTCACAGGATAGACGCCCAGCTGAGGGAAAGCTTAGGAGTGCAACAGGACTTATCCCAAGAAGAAAAACAACGTAGGCGGCGATATCAACACAATTTACACAATGTAAAAGTGTGACTCTCAAACAAGTCAAGGTGGTTGAATTCTATCATCTAATATGTGACATACTAGCGTAAAGCATGCCTCCCCTTTGTCGCCAATATTACTCACAATTATCAACCACCGATAGAAGCTAGGCATTGTGTGCATACAGTCTAATAACTTGGCTGGTTCTCAAAGCGTCATGTTATCGCTGACTGACCTTGGACTTACTCAGTCACATGAAGGCCTGGGCAAAACGTGTCAACGTGTGCGCGTATACACACACACACACACACACACACACACACACACACACACACACACACACACACACACACACACACACACACACACACACACACACACACACACATGCACACAAGTTCATGGTCAAACCTTTGTCATCGTTATCACAGACACGACAGGATGGGAGTAAGCATACATCTTAATACAATCATCCTGGTTAAAAAAATTGCATTAAAGTTTCTGTTTTGATTCCCATTTATAAAAAGGCTCTGTTCAGCAAAAAAGGAAAACAAATGAAAATAATTTTGGTATTTAACTTCGAACAGATGACATTTAGTGGAAGACATTAACTTTTTGAAGGGGGCCTTCTCGGCAAATTTCAAGGGCACCCAGGGAAGTTGAAGTCGGCCACAAAAAAAAAACAACAACAAAAAAAAAAAACAGCATTTCAACCCTCGCACGACTCCTATAGATCGCCAAAAAACAGTATCGTGCCTGGGGCATTATAAGGGGATCCTCTACTCAGAATGCAACAAAAGGCATTCCATTACAAACAGGTTCCGCTAGGGCAATGATATACTGCTAGTTCCTGTTGGATTCTCTCACTCTGATTCCACAGATTCCTCCCAGCAGGCTCTGTACAGTTTTAATGATTTGCGGTAGAATTGTTACACAACTCGGAGGAACAGTAGTTTTAGGGTAAATCTGTCTTTTTTTTAATGAACCGTTGAGCATACCGTGCCTATCAATTTTGCTCTCTGTTGATACCTGAAAGTCACTCGAGAAATTTCTGGTGAAAGGTCTATCTCCCGTCTGCATTTTCTTATATGTACTTCTGACTTTATGCTTGGATCATCTTGAAAACTTAGCTTCATAGTTTAGCCATTGCGCTCGACATTCCTGCTCCCCTTCTGTTGCTAAGGAGCTTGTCGTTATGTCACTATGGCTAATGGTATGATTGGCATTGTTGGATTCATTTCAACCTCCCCTTGGTTTAGGGGAGGCCATGACAACAGGGTCTTGATAGTAAACTCTGGTTTAGCTATCAAAGGCTCTGCTCCAAATTAAACCAACTTCTAAATATATTAGAGATGACCGTAGACAGATTGGTTACGTACCAGCTCATGTAGGCATGTTCATTGATAACTGATCTCCCTCTAGGATCTGACAACAAAACCACCACATTGGGGCCCCACCCAAACCAGTAATTTATCCGTAATGACCACCTCCACTGATCACCTTCTAACCCCATTCGAAGTTCTGAGAATCATCACAATAATTGATGAATGATTATCCTCCAGCGAAAATCCCAATATAAAGGGTTTTCAAATCACATCAGCCTCTAATGCATTCTGAGGGCAGGTGTTTCAAACACCCTCACGACAGCAGAACTGAAGATTCCCTGGCCAGCAAATAATCCCCCTGCCAATACTAATCTTAATTTATATTCAAAATACAGTAAATCGTCATCTCACCAATTTTCTAAACACTTTCTCTGGAACTAAAATGGTGAAGAATTGTAGAATTATTAATAAAATTTTGAATTATGAAAAAGGCGTCTCCATAAATAAAAGAGCAATTACAATTTATAAAGGAAAAAAAAAGAGAAAATAAGTCAATATCATGCACCCTCTGGGAAATATAAAGTGTTCCCTGGTTGCCCAGTATCATAGCAGGACAAGTCCCAAATAGAATCCCATCCCAGGTTTCAGACCCTTTCTGAGACATGGAACTAATGGTAAGACTCAATGTAACATGAGTTAGCTAGCCTGAAGCATTTACAATCAGACTAATGCCTCTAGAAAACAAAGCTCAGGCCATCTCTGGGGTCAATTTGGAAGGGAGAGAGGACTAGCAATCCTGTAGTTTCTTTCTTTATTCAAGACATTTAATCCAAAGAGCCTTTAAACTATTTTTTTTTTATCGTTTCTCTCCTGCTTAAAATGTCCTTTATACAATTTCCTTTCATGAAAAATATAATGCTCGATAATTTTAAGAAAAGCTCAGTTTTCTTCTGGAGTGGACAATAGTGGAAAAGAAGATGCATATGGCTCCAGGGTAGACCCCACCCACAGTTCTTCCCACCCCTACCTATACACCTTCTCTCCATCCCCCTCCCCATCAGAGAACCTTGGGGCAGACTTCCAGTGCTTCATCATGGTGGGACAGTGAAAAGATCAGAAGCAAAAGCGCTGCCTTCAAAACAGGGCCTACATTTATCCAAGTTCAACCAACCGACCAACCAACCAACCAACCAACCAACCAATCAATCAATCAATCAATCAATCAATCAATCAACCAACCAACCAACCAACCAACCAACCAACCAACCAACCAAGTTGCATTTTCTATAACGCTTTTCTAGCTGCAACAGCCACTCAAAGCGCTCTACAATTAATTCACCAATGATACCATAGTTTATCCCATTAAAAGAACAATAGACATCAATTTTAGTTGATGTATATTTCAAAAGTTCTGCGAATTACAGTTAATCCTACCAAGAGCCACTCTGTTCACTTTAAATTCAGAAAAATATTTATCAAACTACTCCACTTCTTAAAGCATAGTGTAGAAGTAATTCTTCACAGCAGCTTCCAAGTACTTTTTGACAATTTTACATTACCTGCAAACAAAAAACTGACATTAACTTAGCAAACGACAACATAGTTTTGATATAGAGTTGTCTACATCCTATCTTACTATCCCACATCTGCCACAGCATTAGGTCAAACATTTATTCTTAAAAGTACGAAGGTTTCCAATACAAATTTTTTGTGGCGATATGTTGGTTTGCAAAGACTGCGTATTGTGTATTTCATTAACAAAGTATTGTTCTGCTGATACTTTGTCTATCTATGTAAATATTAACATTGCAGTAACTGCCCATCCTTGCACAAGTCAAATAGCCTATTTTCCCTCCAGTCTTGTAGGGAGTGGGCTTGCCTCTGTCTAGGTACCATAGCCATGTAGGCCCATCCGAGCAACTCCCAACCCATCAGAGTTCTGGTGGTCTCCTAAACTCACAAGCATTTTTAATTCAGAAAAAAATTGATGTGTACAATTCACTCATAGATTTGAGAGTACTAGCGAATGACTGTTCCAATTCTCCTCATTTTATCCTCTCAAAGGAGAAAAGTGGTTTAGTTTGCCACCTCTCAATTTTCCTTTGAAAACATCAAATCTTGAAACGTACTGTGGGGTTTTTTAAGTTAACATTTTTTGTGCATTTGCTGCATCACTGTATACACTTTAAAAAAGCCAGAGGACGCTTCTTTAACAAAATTGAGTAGAAATAGGCAGGGTTCAACCATAAGGATTGCCTGATTGCCCAGGGCAAGTAAAATGCCACGTTGGGCTAGTAAATTGGTGAAAAAAGAAAGAAAAAATGTTTCAATAATTTTTTTGATCGTCGTATCATAAATTATGTTCTCGTTCACTGGCACACAGTATAGCCCGCCCCCCTCCCCTTGCACCCATCAGAGAACATTGGCAAGCACCATTGGCAAATCAAGAATTGAGTAGGCTAGTCATGTAATGTGTGGCTGTCAGACTTATCACTCACAAGAAAATGGCGGCTGAAAAAGACAAAATTTATGAACTGAAGCGTCAGAGAGTTTTTTAATTATCCTGAAAACAGGAGTTTAGCTGGATTGCATTAGAGGATGTGGGTGAAACTCCAACTATGTCACAGTATGCCAGAAGTTTGAGAGCAAGGCAATAAAACAGGGTCGTTTTCCAAAGGCATGTCAAGTTTCTGAAAAACATCGCTGGAGTGCCATAAGAGCTGACAGCATCTCGCTTGTATGGCAGCTAAGAGGGCTGCCGACAACCCCTCCTCCCGCACCTTGCCGGTGCTTGTACGAAACATAAACGCTGAGGCAAGTCAGGTAATTGCTAAACTGATTACCACAGCATATCATGTTTTAAAAAAGACGCAGCCATTCACTGCCTACTCCAGTGTGATTGCGCTTCAACAGAAGAATGGGATTGACCCGAGTACGCTGCACCACACTGACATAGCTTGTTGAAGGAAAGTATCTATATAATGTTATACTATCAATCTGTCAGTCAAACCTTGCACTCGCAGTTCATTTTCTATGGGTTTAGCATTTTGTGTTTCCCAAAAAAATATTTGTTAATGATCAAACTGATTATTTTACGACCACATCACAACCATGAAAAGGGAATGGGCAATTAACAACACCATATATACATGGTACTCGCATAAATTATCAAAACGCTGAAAAAGTTGATTTTGTATTTTGTCCATAGAAAATGAAAAGTGAATGTAAGGCTTGCAAAGTGTGTGTGTGTATGTGGGGGGTGGAGGTGGGGGGCTAGGTCTGATCAACTTCTGTACTATTCTATAAATGTTGCACGGCTATGATTTAAAAACACGTAGCTGAATGAATTTTGATTAAATGTTGTGAGTGACAGACCGGGAATTTGTTTTTTCTTTTTGATATATGTTGATAGATTGAAGAGCAAACTCCTTGATGCACTCATCAAAAGCACAAGGCGCCGTTTCAAGGACCTGGAGGGTGACAAGATTCTTCAGGCTGCTGCGAGTTTGTTGGACCCGAGGGAGTGGCCTGCAGAGGAGGCAGACCTGGCCACTTATGGAGAAGACCATCTCCGTGTCATCACAGACCACTTTGCCGACATACTGGATAGGGAGAGCTGTGACAGGGGTCAGGCAAGGCACCAGGAGTGGCCAAGCACAAAAGTGGTTATCAAAGTACTGCCCCAGGTCCAATAAAGCAAGGTATGGGCAGACTTTTTAACAGACCCTGATAGGCTGCAGAGCTTCCCCAACCTGCTAATGGTGGTTGAGTTGATCCTCCTGCTCCTACTATCCACTGCTGCCTGTCAGAGTGACTTCAGTACCACGAGGCGCATTAAAACAGATTGGCGGCGTAATCTTTCAGTTGAAATATTGTGGAAACCGCTACACATTAGCATTGCGGAGTCAGCAGTTGCCAAGTTCGATGCAGAGCATGTTGTACAAAGACGGCTATCAGTACGGCAGAGAGCACATCGGTGTAATTAAGATTTGTATGGTTTCATTAGGTTTTTA
The DNA here is from genome assembly GCF_029633865.1 of Lampris incognitus. Taxonomy (NCBI): domain Eukaryota; kingdom Metazoa; phylum Chordata; class Actinopteri; order Lampriformes; family Lampridae; genus Lampris; species Lampris incognitus. The sequence continues at coordinate 17,345,330 of NC_079223.1, forward strand.
GATGTGAAACATCGGCTATAGCCTGTACTTTCACTCACTCACTCACACGGTTAAGCTCACTCGCTCAGTCACTCACAGTTAATGCGTCCATCTCTGGGGGGAGGGTGGATGGGGAGGGGGTCATATCTTTTTTGATATGCAATAATGTTTGTTGCTATCCATCTATGACACTCTGTGTCCTTGTTATGATTTAGTTACTTAAAGATTAAACATGAAAATTAAGTATAGCCTTTGTTGTTATTTGTTAAACTGCTAATAAATTAAACTATTTGTATAGAGGCAATTAAAAATTGACTTTGGGCAAGTAGATTTAAAAAAACATTAATGTTGGACCCTGAATAGGTGCTTTTGGAATCAAAAAATGGTAAACGAAAGACTATGGTAAAAAGCACAACTCATAAATACACATCAAGGAAGGTTGTGAGCAAACAGCCCCATGGGAGCACATGCTGGAGATGGTGATGTGAACAATGTTTGACCATATTCAAATTATATTGGATCTTTATGTGGCAATTTATTTGTAAGCTATTCAATGCTGCCAATCAATTCAACCAAGCAAGTAGGCTTCCTGCGTGAAGCAGTCACAAAGCTACTCTCCAGTCTATCTTCCTGGGTTATTATGAGAGTGCCCCGGGGCAAGGGTGGTCCAGTTGGTGGGATCAGGCTCAGCGTTAATGGATAAAAACATCCATCCATCATGGCCATGCGGGCCACTTTCTGCGTGTCTGTTCTTTGCCTCTTTGTGGTTTAACTCATGAGTAAACTAAAATCAATCCATGAGAGGTACTACATTGGAACAATTGTTGAAGGTATGTGGCTAGTAATTCTTGCTATGCTAACCACCATTGAATGTGGATACTAGGGAAAGGAGTGGTTGACTCGGAAGGCAGCTCTACTCAGCTGTTGGCCCTTTTCCTTTTCACCAGGTCCTGCAACAATAGGTGCAGTCAGGGAGAGGTCATAAAAAACCACAGTGAAAGCATCTCCACTCCTCTCTCCCCTCTGCCCATTCTCTAATCCAAGAAAGGCAGGCAGTAACTGTGTGTCACTGGGGGTAATTGTGAAGAAGCCGGAGAATAGTTGCCCTGCAACACCTAGTCAAGCTTTGCTAACTTTCCCCCTAAGGCGATATTTTTGCTAGGCCTACAGATATCCACCAGACGAGAGAGAGAGAGAGCACGAGAGAGAGCGATTGATAGACAGGGGAATGCTGCTGCACACGCTCCAAGTAGAACATTGTCAGTTTCAGTGGGGCTCTCCCATGCTGGAGTACAGGCATGCATACCTGGCATTCTATTCTTTAATCAATCATAACCCGAAACTTCAAAGTTAATGTAGGTTGTGTGTGTTGGCTCCGGGCCTAGTTTCAGTGTGGTTTGCAGCTATTAGCCTATCAAGAGCTCCATCGACACTCGGCAACTCCACAGCAAAAAGAATAAAACGGAACCAATGTATGGAGAGGAGAAACAAGGAGGGAGTGATGAAGTGAATGAAAGCGCAATAAACACGGAGGGGAAGAGCGAATGCAGCAAGAAAGGTTGTATCGGCACAACTTGGCAGAAACTAAAACATGAAAGGAAAAGTAAGACATGTAGTGACAAATGATCTGTCCAAGGAGTAGCCTGAAGGGAACGAGGGAGGGAAGGAGCAAAATAATGAAGGATGGAGGGAATCCCCCTTGGTTCGTGGCAATAAAAGAGTAGCGCGGCTCTCTGGGAGATTAAATATGAACGGAACAAAACAAAACGAGGGCTTTGAGACCCTCTGAGTCCTGGCCATTCTTCTGGCCGCAGTAGCCTAGCAACCGCTGCTTGACCAGTCCATTGTGCAAACGTATGTTAAGCTTTTATCCCTCATTAGCAACATTCCTCCATGCGGCCTTGGATTTTACAGATTAGGGAGAAAAACACAAAAGAGATTGGACAAATCTCACTGACTTCCAACATATTACTTTACAGGGTAATCATTAATCAAATAGCTGAATGTTTGTCTGCGTGGAACATGTGTACAATGCAAGTTGATAAATGAAAGGCTGAGTGGTTGAGTGAAGGTGGAGGTTAGGTGTTTGTCTGCCTTTCTGAATGCGTGTTCTGATTGAGTCCTACAAGGACAAAAATAAAATCGAGTCAACACATGTCAATGGGGACTAGAGACAACAGTATACTTGACACAATTCACACATTTATAGTTTCAAATGACCTGGACAGATTAGTTTGGTGATGGTTGGGTCATAAACCCAATTTTCTTTTTACCCCCGTGATGACGATACCAACCCCTTTCATCCTTCTAGACTGATCCATGCATAAACAATGGACACAAACAGATAGGCAACATGCATACATTAACAGATGCAGCAACTTCTCTAAGCTACATTACTCTTCAGGTTTTACTGGGAAAATTACCAGGTACACCACAGGTGCTTGGTGGGTGTGGGTGTGTGTGTGTGTGTGTGTTTAAGTGTAAGTGTGTGGGAGAGTCTTTTTTTGTGTGTTTACTCTGTGCCCTGGTTTTAGGCAAACACTCAGTGCTTCATTCGGCATCTTTTGTTTAAATAGGACCTTAAAATGACTATGGATGTACAGACCTCTGACCTAGAGACAATCAACTGCCTGCAACTATTTATGGCGCTGTTGCAATCAGCAACCGATGACCCCTTCTTGCCTATGTCAGAGCATATTCAGATGTGGGTTATCCGATTAATAATGATCACTACCATTATTGTGTTATAGTGTAGTGTAAGTGCACAGAAAAGAAAAATGGTTATGGAAAAACAGATCTCAAATTACAGCTTACATTTTCAGGGCAAATCATCTTAATTGCATAAAACAGCATCAATGTGTTTATTCTTTTCACAGAACCCAAACCTGCTGAAAAGGGCTCTCCGACTCAAATTGTAAGACACTCTCCCTCTCTCTCCAATTAAAGTCTGTATTGTCTCCTGGTCACAATGAAGTGGCAAGACAAACACAATGACTTGTGTTAGCAGCACTGTGCTAGAAGGGGGAGGGTGTTTGTGTGTGTTTAACAAACACCTGATTAGCTAGAAATGCCCTAGCAGTGGTTAAACCCTTTCTCTCCATCTGCCCTACAATTACTGTTGGGTTTCATCTAAAACGAGCTTATTGCTTATGGTTCTCATCAGTTACATAACATGGCCGATCTCATGCACACATGAAGATGAGACGCCAAAGAGGAACAAAGGGACACCTACTCTGACAAAATGTCTCAAACCCTAAAACAAATTTGACTTCCAATGAATACACAAAATAGAACCTCCGAGTTTATTTATATAAAAAATTTTACGGTACATTGTTGTTGCTTAAAATCATTATGACAAGACAGTTTCAGAATGGTGGAGGTCCCCAATTACTGGCTGAAACATTCAAAATGTTGCTCCGTTCATTCACTTTTATGGGGTTTAAGATGTAAAATGTAACTTCTAGTAGTGGTCTGAAGTACACTCTACCGACGTGATAAAGTTGCCATGCAAATTTCTTTACTGTTGTCCTGCAGCTGCTGCGAACTAGAAATCTTTCACCAGATGATAAAAAGAGCAGTTCGGGTGCCTTACAGCATCTCAGAGTCGCTGAACTGTGACAGGACCTAAGGATGTTGGGGATATGGGCACTAGGACATCATGCAGGGATTTTAGTCAAGTCTCAACTTTCCAGGGTAGTACTCGTATCAAACCATGCTTAAAAATTGGCATGTAGACATCAGGTAGAAAAAAGAAATCCACTTTGCAGCAATCATAATGTTTTATATTTATAAGTATTCGTGATTGTTGATAAATAACTAGAGCCTTTTTTTTTTGCCCCCCCGTTTTTCTCCCCAAGTGTACTTGGCCAATTATCCTATTTTCCCGAGCTGTCCCTGTTGCTGCTCCACCCCCTCTGCCGATCCGGGGAGGGCTGCAGACTACCACATGCCTCCTCCGATACATGTGGAGTCGCCAGCCGCTTCTTTTCACCTGACAGTGAGGAGTTTCGCCAAGGGGCACGTGGCAGGATCACGCTATTCCCCCCGGTTCCCCCTCCCCCCTGAACAGGCAACCCGACCGATCAGAGGAGGTGCTAGTGCAGCGACCAGGCCACATACCCACATCCGGCTTCCCACCCGCAGACATGGCCAATTGTGTCTGTAGGGCTGCCTGACCAAGCCGGAGGTAACACGGGGATTTGAACCAGTGATCCCCGTGTTGGTAGGCAACACAATAGACCGCTACGCTACCCGGACACCCTACTGGAACCATTTTTTGAAAGAACATTAGACATTTAAAGTAGATAGGTAATTAAGAAAATGTGCCCATATTAGCAACTGCCAAGAGAATAATTTAAGGTGTAGAAATTAAGATTTATGAATACAATTTTTTATTTTCAAGGTATCCCAAAAACTCCACTCACACATGCAGCCTAATCTGTAAATAATTCGGCAATTTTACGTGTTGGGCTCATGTGTGAGTGTGAGCCACAGTCAATATCATGGGAAAGCTGTAATAGCAATTTGTCGATTTGACCTAGTAGCATTTAAGAAATATTTCTGAATGACGATAGTTTGAACAACAGCCGTAAGATTGCCATATCAATATGTAAAAGTCTTTTATGGGAGAGAGTAAACCAACACAGGGATGAATCCATGACAGGTATATGTTTCAGGCAGGACATTTATTTGTAAACTAGCAAAAGAGCATATTTAAATTCTTTATGCATACTCATAATTCTGGTAAGGAAATCACAGAAGGTTGAATCAGATCATCTGGATACAATGTTTATTGACAGAAAAGTTTCATCACCCATCAAAGTGACCTCTTCAGTCTCAACTGACGGCAGGCATCCTCACCCTTATAAACAATACAGTGGCATAACGACCGAAAACAATGATCAGTTTCATATGCAAATTGCCATGACCATTAACTAGCGTTACAGTGGCCATGTGTACTATTCAAAGAGGATTGGAGAATAGTTGCAATCACAGCATTGTAAAATAGCAACTGATGTACTCTTAGATCCCCCCCCCCCCTTGGTTCAGGGATGGTCGTTCCCTCTTCACATAGTGCACCAGCCGATTCAAGAGAGGAGGAGGACAACAGCTGCCTAAGCGTAAACCAGTGGTGATACCATATGTGGTGGGAGTTTCAGAACAGTTGAGACGTGTTATTTTCCCAAACACCACGTCTCAGTTGCTTTCAAAACCCAAAACACACTGTGCCAGAAATTAGCCCACCCCAAAGATCGGGTCCCCCAGCACAAACAGAGCAATATAGTGCCTTTTGGAGCATCAAACAATGGCAGACCTCCTCAGACTCAGTCTTAAGAAGAAAATAAAAATATAAGATCTAGGGAACAGCAACAAAAATAAAGCAATGCGGAGGAATTGAATTCCAATTTTTGGCACAGCATGTTTTGCACCAGAAATTGGTCCACCTCAAGGATAGGGTCCCCCAGCACAAAAAGAGCAATATAGTGTACACTGTTAAGTACCGAGAGGATTGCTGTGAATTGTGCTTTGGGAAAATCACACAGACGCTGGTGAAGAGGATGGTACAGCACAGAAGAGCTACCTTGTCAGGCCAGGACTTCTACATCTATCTATGCATTCTACATCCATCTACAGGCCAGTGGCCACTCTTTCAAGGATGACGATGTGCACATCCTTGAAATCAGAATACTGTATTCATCCCCGAGGGGAATGCTGGTTTGAACGGGGAGTCAAAGAGGCCATCTATGTGAAGAGGGAAAGACCATTCCTGAACCGGGGGGGCTTAAGAGTACAACTTCCACCATCTTACAATGCTGTGATTGCAACTATTCCATGGTGAGTGTTCTGGCGCAAAATGGTGCCGTGCATCACCCAGGTGGGTGATACACATTGGTGGTGGTTGAAGTGAGTTCACCCCTTCAATGTGAAGCGCTTTGGGTGTCTAGAAAAGCGTTATATAAATGTAATGATTATTATTATCATGGCCAATGTAACTAGGTAATGGTTACGTCAAATTGCATATGAAACCGATCGTTGTTTTCGGTCATTTTGCCACTGTGCCATTTATAAGGGTGGGGATACCTGCAGTCAGGTGAGACTTAAGAGGTCACCTTAATGAGTGATGAAAAGTTTCCCTCAATAAACGTTGTATCCAGATGAACTGATTCAACTTTCTGTAACATTTAAAGTCCCTCTCTGGTCATGATTTAAGACATAAAATGCTCTGCTTGATATAATAAATAGTCTGATGTGTTTTTTTTTCCTGCAAAATAAGTTTAATTATCTTGTTTAAATCCTGAAAATCACAACTACCCATTGCTAACTAAAAAAATCCAGAATATGAATTTGCAAATTATCCCCGCCTTCAATTCAAATCTCCCCCAATCGCGCCTGCAGTGCATATACCTGCTCACTGTCGACTCTGCTTATCGATCAGAGTAACCTCTGCTTGGTTTCTGTTTTGCTTGCTACTATACACTACACAACTTGCCAGAACATGTATGGCTGTATTACATAGGCGTAATACAGCCATACATGTTCAATCCGGAAACCGAATCCAAAGAAGAGCAAATTGGACAAGGGTCGCTTTGGCCTGTTAGCACCAGTGAGGAGGAGAAGGTGAGTTGGCATGATTGTGGAGCCTTTATCCTTCCTGCTGGGCCACCGGATTGCTCTCATGGGCCAGCATGGCAAGTGGAGCCTCACCACCACCACATTGGGCAGAGGCGAATGTACCAGACAACCGAGACAGACGAGAGAGACAGCAGGTTGGCATGGACAAAGAGAGACGGAGGGAGAGCCGGAGCTGGCCGACACCGCGGGATAGTGCTGGGTCGTGGGCACGGGATCGAGGGCGATTCCTCATGTGCCACAGACAGCACAGCACGCTGGGTGGGGCTACCGCTGGTTGGCATTCACCGCCAGGAAGCAGAGCCGGGGAAGGGAGGAAGGGGCGTGAGGTGTGCCGGGGAGAGACTGGCAAAGCTCTCCGTGCCGGCCAGATCTGTGGCCAGCTCCGTCTACTCTTTGTGTCTGTATGTATGTGCCATAGGGGTGGGACGATTCAAAAATCTCACGGTTCGATACGTCTCACAATTTCAACTCAATACGATACAGTGGATGCCTTAGTAAGCAAGAGACAAAACACCATTGCAGTTCTATATTTTTCATTTATTATAAGAATTAGGCCCAACATTTTGGCATTATCAAGGCACATATTCAAACGTAATGCAAGTGCAAAAGTTCTAACATTTTTGTGCCATCTTTTGGTGTGCAACACAATTCGTCACCTTCTTAAAATAATGGCCTAAGTCTTATTTTCAAGTTTTTCAAAAAACAGAATAAACTGAAACTGAAACAAAATTTGTCAGTTTATTCTTGTCACCTTCTTAAAATAATGGCCTAAGTCATATTTTCAAGTTTGTCAAAAAACAGAATAAACTGACAAATTTTGTTTCAGTTTATTCTGTTTTTTGAAAAACTTGAAAATATTACTTAGGCCATTATTCTAAGAAGGTGATGAATTGCTTTATTTAAAACTTTAAGCTTTAAAAAGTACTAGAACGACCAAGGCGGTCATTTTGACCGCTTTGGCTTTTCAAAGTTTAATAACTTTGTGTGTGGGGGAGGGGGAGCAACACACCTGCCGCCCCTAAAATTTGCATTAAAATTAGTTTTAGATCAATGGCACAACAACAAAGTTATGATAAGATGTACCTAAAACAACCATGAGCGGTCAACATGACCCCATGTAATTTGCGTGTCATCATGTGCATGATGTTACTATTTACGACATGTGTTGTTCGCATTATTTCCTTTGCAACGTTCAGTTCCTTTTTACATTTCACGTTTTTTAGGCCTTGTTACATTTGTTAGTTTAGAAATATGTGTTTTCCGTTTTGTTTTTCAGGTATTATTTCCAACATGTCTGGGTAAAGCCGCCGTTTCACCATGACTACTACAGAGGCGTTGCAGTATTTACAGGTGTTGGACAGCGGTGATTTTAAATTGTTTTAAAAATAGTATTGTAATGATCACGGATGTGTCGATTCACTAGCCCGTTGGCTAACGGGTCAGACCCTTTAGTCGACTGGTTAACGTAGTGGTGGGCGACCCGGGTTCGCGTCCCGGCTGCGGCGGATTCCCGGCTGCCCCCTGAATTCGCTATACAGTATTAAAGTTGTTAAAATGTTAATTTTGATGTCAGTCGTTTCCTAACAGACATAATAACATATGCAGTGCATTAATATCTCAATTGGGTATTTATCGTGACAGAATATGGAGTTTAAAAACCGGCCGTCATTTTGACTGCCCATGGTCGTCTTAGGTAGGAGTGAAATCCTAGTCGTTCCCGCGAAATGGGGAGCGTCTCGAACCGTGAAGACCATATCAAACGATTCAGAATTTGATCCAGTATCGTCCCAACCCTCATGTGTCGTAATCTGTGACTGATGAGATTTGCCGCCGTCCCTCTGTCCGAACCCCCTTGTCACAACAGACTTATTTATCACAGCTGCGTCATACAAATGGACTTATCAGAATGGTAATTATTTGATGTATCACTCTCTATGCAAAGTTAGAAACGCAACAGTAAAAGGTAACACTAGCCTTCAGCTTGACTACGTTATCAATCAGCTAATAACGAGTTGCTAATACCTTGGTCCCGCTCACCAGCTCTGACAAAATCATCTACCGTGTAAAGATAAACACTCACTTGTGCTATTGGGGGGGGGGGGGCGCTTTTAACACCATAGAGAGTCTCTGGCGAAAGAGGAAGAAAATCAGTGCCCAACATGCTGGCTCATACTCGCTGTGTTCCCAGGATAAATGGATGGCACAGCATTGGGCTTCGATGTAAGTTTTGTGGCAAAACCCATCTGTTTTTGTGATACATTTTCAAAACATTGCTATTGAAAATGGCTACTGCAAACCTCTGTTTTCTCTGGAAATTTGGCTAGAACATTACAATTTTTCCAAATAAACTGCCTATTTCTATCGGATTTTCGGATCCTTTGGTAAAAAAAAATGAAGGCTCACTGTCTCCATCCATCCATTATCTGAACCGATTATCCTGCTCTCAAGTTCGCTGGGACGCTGGAGCCTATCCCAGCAGTCTCTCCTTTTGTAAATTTGCAGCCAAAAACAAGACACGTCTGTCATCGTTTTGAAAGTAGTGAAACTTATAGCTGGCAAAATTATGATAAGCAGCTACACCTTGCTTCTCCTCTGGATCGCATCGCCATCACAGGTGCACATAATATGTAAAGCACCACCTCGTCCATTATTAACGTGACTGATTCCTTAGGTTTGTGACGTATGAAACCCCGTCTGTCTGAATCCATTTTTTGAGACTGTCCTTGGTACACTGCAGTTTCAAAGCAGATATGTTCATGCTCAGCCATAGTATTGACTGCTTATTTTGCTCTTGATAGGTCTTGTAACATTACCCTAAAACCACATGTACATGTTAACAAGGTTAAAAAATTGATTTTCATTGGGGGGGGGGGGGGGTCTTTAAAAATGTCTGAAAATCAGACTGACCTCGAAATAAGAGAGCTTCTTCCAGTCCAAGCAGAGGATGAGATCAAGAAGTAGCTGTGTGGTACAATTAGTGATACCACAATCTATGATAAAATAAATGGCATCCTCCACACAAAAAAATAAAACCCATCAGCAGTACTGAAAAGGTCACTGAAGCCATGTTACAGAATGTATGTTTAAAAGTGGCTAAAGGTCCTGTTAGAAAAATTAAATATTTTAAGTCATGCACACATCCCATTAATCAAGCGGTGCACCGAGAAGTGCATATCAAAGAGAAGGAAAAGCAGATTAAAAGATCTTTTTGCACAGTAAAGGTGTTTAAAGCAATAAAATATGCAGTGTTTTCCCTCTCAAAATGACTGAATGTGACATATGTTAATAGCCTATACTATCAAGGCTTAACAGAGATGTGAAGGCAGTCTATTTTGAAATTATGTCATTTAATTTTAAATAGTGTGACATTGTCATTGCGTGGCATTGTCATTTGCAGAATATGACACAAACACAAAAAACCAAGCTGTCCTGGTGATCACTCAATAATGTACAATTATGTGAGTCTGATTCACAACTTCACATGTGGGCACAGTTCAGGATGCACTATGAGGCACCAGTACCACTAGGAATTTAAGGAAATCAAGTAGCTGGGCTAGTACAATTTCACTATTAAAAAAAAAAAAGAAAGAGAAAAAAGAATGTCGCCTCTGTTTATCATTATTTGTCGTTAAATTTGGGTTTGATTTGGGCAGTTAGATTAAAAGGCAAAGAGACACAGCATGTGATTGAAACAATATTCTCAGGCCAGTTCATATCAGTGATATGAACTGGCCTGTATTCTAAACTCTAAACAAGCCTGTATTCTAAACTCAAATATGTCCTGTCTTGAGAAATGAATTTTAGAACGTGTGAACATTTCCATTTAAAATATGTGGCACGGTGGCGCAATGGTTAGCGCTGTCGCCTCAGAGCATGAATGTCCTGGGTTCAAACCCCCGGGTTGTCCGAACTTGGGGGTCTATGCAGGTCATCCTCTGTGTGGAGCTTGCATGTTCTCCCCGTGTCTGCAGTGGGTTTTCTCCGGGTGCTGGCTTCCTCCACCATCAAAAAGACGTGCATGTTAGGATTAGTACTCCTGTCTGTGCCCCTGACTGAGGCATGGCAAGATGAACTGGAGTTGGTCCCCGGGTGCTGCACGGAGGCTGCCCACTGCTCCTAGCTACAGAGCTAGGATGGGTTAAATGCAGAGCGTAATTTCCCCATGGGGATCAATAAAAGTATCTCAAACATCTCAAAATTTAACGTATTGAGACCAAGTGGCAACCATAAGGGGCTGAAATTTGAGGCCAATGTGCAAGTGCCTTGAATTGCAGTTCCACCATAGCCACTAGATGTCTGGCTCCAAAACTTCTACATTACAGTCATTTAGCCGACACTTTTATCCAAAGCGACTTACAATAAGTGCATTTAACGTAGGAAATCAGGAGAACTACTAGTCATCAGAGGTCATAAGTGCATCTTCTCTCTAAACAAGCATCTAAGAGCAAAACCAGTGTTCAAGTAAAAGCGCAAGAAAGTTTTTTTTTTTAAATGAGTGAATACAATAAGTGCTAAGATCAAGTAACAGGGTAGTAGTTCTTGAAGAGGTGAGTTTTCAACCTGCGCTGAAAGATGGGCAGCGACTCGGCTGTCCTGACGTCAGTGGGGAGTTCATTCCACCCCTGTGGGGCCAGGACAGAAAAGAGCCGTGACCGGGTCGATCGGTTGCAGGGGCCTCTGAACAACGGGGCAACCCGGCGTCCCAAGGCAGCAGAGCGAAGTGGTCAGGCGGGGGTGTAGGGCTTGACCATGGCCTGGAGATAGGAAGGAGCTGTTCCTTTCACTGGCCTGTAGGCTAGCACCAGAGTCTTAAACTGGATGCGAGCAGCTACTGGGAGCCAGTGTAGGGACATGAAAAGGGGAGTTGTGTGGGAGAACTTAGGGCGGTTGAACACCAGATGAGCTGCAGCTTTCTGAACAAGCTCCAGAGGTCTGATGGCCGACGCCAGGGCACCAGCAAGGAGGGAGTTGCCGTAGTCCAGCCGGGAGATGACTAGAGCCTCGATGAGCACCTGTGCCGTCTTGTCAGTGAGGAATGGGCGAATCCTCCTGATGTTATTGAGGAGAAATCTGCAGGAGCGAGCAACCGATGCAACATTTGCAGCCAACGACAGTTGGTCGTCCAGGATCACACCCAGATTCCTCGCAGTCCAAGCTGGCATCACCACAGTGTTGTTAATGGTGATGGCCAGGTCTCGTTGCGGGCAACCTTTCCCCGGGAGGAACATCAGCTTTGTTTTGTCCAGATTGAGCTTCAGGTGGTTTGTCGCCATCCACTCCGAGATGCCAGTCAAGCATGCAGCAATGCATGTCTCTACTTGTGTGTCAGAGGGAGGGAAAGACAAGATCAGCTGGGTGTCATCGGCACAACAATGGTAAGAGAAGTCATGCGAGCGAATAACAGAACCCAGGGATGTCGTGTACAGGGAGAACAGGAGAGGACCTAGAACCGAACCTTGTGGAATGCCTGTAGTCAGTCTGCGAGGTTCCGACACAGATCCCCTCCATGTCACCTGGTAGGAGCGACCCGTCAGGTAGGATGCAAACATTGAGAGTGCAGAGCCTATGACACCCAGCCCCTCAAGGGTAGAGAGGAGGATGTGGTGGTTCACTTTGTCGAATACAGCTGACAGTCTAATCTAATATATACCACCCAAATGCCTTTCGGAACGTAAAACAATGGCAGACCTCCTCAGGCTCAGTCTTCAGCAGAAACTAAAAATAAAAGATCTAGGGAAGAGCAACGGGTGAAAAAAAAAGCGATGAGGAGGAATTAAATTCCAATTTCTGGTGCAGCATGCTTTGCGCCAGAACTTGGTCCACCCCAAGGATCGGGTCCCTTGGCATAAACAGAGCAATATAGTGTATGCTGTTAAGTGCTGGAAGAATTGCTGTGAATTGTACATCGGGGAAACCACACAGATGCCGGCGAAGAGGATGGCACAACACAAAGCTCCAAAGCAGAAGCTGTAGAGACAAAGCTAAAAGACTGCGTAGGATGCTGTAGATTGCAGAGTGGAGGCCAGTAGCGGCTGAGGAACACACAAGCATTGCTAGCTTAGCTTGATTATTTTATCAAATCTTCAGAAATCTATAAAACGATTCTGGGATATGAAGGTGAAAAATACAGATAGCATAGATCAACATGCAGCAAATTCTTAGCACATTAGCACGACACAATGTGGGTTCATATGGGGTCACAGAAAGTTGAATCAGTTGACTTGTACATCGGGGAAACGCAACACACGCTGGCAAAGAGGATGACACAACACAGAAGGGCTAACACGTCAGGGCAGGGCTCTGCGGTCTACACCCATCTACAGGCCAGTGACCACTCTTTCAAGAATGATGATGTGCACATCCCTGATAGGGAGGAATGCTGGTTTGAACGGGGAGTCAAAGAGGTCATCTATGTGAACAGGGAACAACCATCCCTGAACTGGGGGGGGGGGGGGGGGGGCTAAGAGCACATCTGTCGCCATCTTACAATGCTGTGATTACAACTATTCCCCAATTCTTTGCGAGTAGTACATATGGCCATTTTAATTCTAGTTAATGGTCACGGTAATGTGCATATGAAATTGATCGTTGTTTTTCGGTCATTATGCCACTGTGCTGTTTATAAGGGTGAGGATACCTGCAGTCAGTTGAGACTGAAGAAGTCACTTAGATGAGTGATGAAACGTTTCTCACAATAAACATTGTGTCCAGATGAAGTGATTCAATTTCCTGTCAATTAGGATGTTATGTTGTATGTTTACTAAACATGCAACATACTAATTTACAGACATGCTAAACAATGTTTAGCATGTCTGTAATTTAAACATTGCATTTATCAATTTTCCACAGTGGGCTAATGTTACAAGTTTGTTCTCATGCCACTACTGTTCACAACCTGATATTACCACAAGCAACAGCAAACGATCCAAGGGTACTGTCTGAATGTGATCAAACTATGATACAGATCACTCAGGGCCAATGAAACTGCTAATTGGCCAAAAAAGAGGGAAAAAATACATAGCAGGCCTCTTAAGAAATAATTCTAGCGGTTAGCCCATGGGAGCAAGATTAACACCTGCTAAGTATCAAATGTGAGTAAATTTGCCCTCTGACCGCGACATTTCAGTCTTACATGTGTATTGTGTAAAAAAAAAAAGCTATCCAAAAATCTCTTTTTAGGGAAAATTAAATTATTTAATCTGTTTATACAATGAAGAAAAATAAATCCCTCAGTTGTGCAAACCGCTTGGTCCTCTTGAGACACTGTAGTTTGTTCATTTATCCTTTAAGACATCACACTAGTGACCAAATTAACTTCAGTGACAGACAGAGATTACAAGTCAACAATGTGGAGGCATATTCCTGGTGTCAACTACCACTGAAGAAGAAAAAAAAACCAAGGACTCTGTTTTCATGCTGGCACAAAGCCGATGGATACGCAAATGCAGGATTGTTGGGAAACTCCTCAAGTGCAAGGTGAACCTTTCTCACCTGCGTCTGTTAAGTAATTTTGTGGCTTGAAAAGGAACCCGTTAGCGTCAAGATGGGTGTGGTGGGGGCAGTTGGGGGTGCGTTAATGCAGATCTGTAGTATAGTACAATTTTGATGTCAATTTTCACTTGCAATTGCGCTTATGCCTCCCCCAGCTCAGACCACATCTAAGCACAGACGTAGGTGCATTGAGCTATTTTCGTGTGATGCCCTGGGTGCAGGCAAATGGGAAAATCTATCCAAATGTGTTAATAGACATAAGCCTACCAATAGGTCTCTGCATCTGCAAGTGCAATGCAAAAAAACAATATCACTATATTTCAGTTACCAGTTTTTCCGTTGATAGTGGCGCTGGACTCTCATACATAGAACATCATACATTCAAGGGACATGAAACATCACCAGCTACTGTGAGAATGCCCACATTTGGTTAGCATGGCCCTACTCTATTCTACAGAGATCCCACACTATGTATTTGAAGGAGGCTTTGTAGGAAAAAGCGGGATTTGATATTATGATCTGAAAGGTTTTTTTTTTAATCAACAATCCCTGAATTTGAAACTTGAGAAAATTCCCAATATGAACAAGGCTGAGCCCCAAAGAACTATGTAGTGTGAAAAGGGAGTATTCGTCTCAATAAAAACAATTTAGATTGTCTTATTCTGTTAATCGAGAATAGCTTAAGTAAATGTGTCTGTGAGTGTATTTGGAATGCTATGTCTGTACAAGTTCTCTGATTCCCTTTCTGTCTCTCAGAACTGGAGATTAACAGACAGCCTCATACCAGATGCACTCTCCACACTGCCCTGGGCTGATAAGAGTCTCTTTGGGCAAAGTGATAGTGCTCAGAGTCATGTTACACACACACACACACACACACACACACACACACACACACACACACACACACACACACACACACACACACACACACACACACACACATTCACCTCAGGGGAGGTGAATAGCCAGTAACAGTAGGTTCATGACTCAAACTCAGTGTCTTATCAGTCCAGTCCATTTATTATTCAATATGGGAATTGAGGGCTACAGCATTGCAAGGGAGAGATGTCATCACTGCCACTAGTTGTAGCAACAAGTACAGGACATATGCCTATCTCACTTACCTACTTCAATTGAGTGGCCCGGATAAGCTACCCAGATGTTTGTAAAATGGGGGCAAAAAGTTCAAAAGGAAGCCATGTTTTCATATGGTATTCCCAACCATCAACACAGAGTGAATAAATGTAGGACGCTTTGAAAGCATGGGTTAATTTCTCCGTGAATTAGTTATTACACCTTATGAACCATGTGCATTTGACATTTAACTGAATTGATGTGTCTAATAATTTATGTGTGTACACTTTCAAAATTCTGCTCCTGTTTGACTAAGTTGTTTTCTTTGACCTCATGTGTCAGCTCAATAGCATTTGGTTGGCCAGGGCACATGGCCTGATGGTGTGGACCAATGTGTATGTATTTAGTAAATCACAGGCTTTGTTTGAACATTGGGGGGGGGGACTGAGAAAATGTGTGTGTGTTAGTTACAAGATGAAGGATGGATGGGGGAAGGGAGGGCAGCCCAGCTGAGCAAACTCTAACCTTATTTCACATCCTCTTGAGGGTCTTCCCCCACCACTTCATACACTCATGGACTTTCTCTCTCTCTCTCTCTCTCTCTCTCTCACACACACACACACACACACACACACACACACACACACTTCAATCACTACCGCACACAGTAACACAAAACTCTCTTCCATGCTTTCCCTAGTTACTAGTTAGAGGCAGAGCAGCACGGTGCGGTGTTATAAAGGAGCACGAAACAACTATGAAGTCTGACAATTCTGACCTGATAAAGGAACATCACATACACATCCCAAACTGGAATCATACGGATTCTGAAACTTAAGCAATCTTATTCAAATGCTTTAGAGACACCGTTTCCAGTCTAATCTACAGCAATGAATTGAAATAATTCACATTTCTCAATTGTGTTGAATAGTTTGTTGGATGTCTTTCAGCCTGAGTGGTAATCAGATGTACAGTTACATTAGCTGCACAGTTGTACCAACGAAACGAGGCCATGTGTCTGGCGAGGAGGGAGAGTGGCAGTGACTTAACCACTTATCTCTAACAGGGTTAAAGGAATTGGTGAATAACTTTAACCATACCCAATTCAGACCCTGGCAACAAACACAAAATAACTCAGCATGCAGTTAGACAAAACCAGATGCATGTGCTGCATTATCAACAGGTGGATGATGTTTGTGATGGCCCGGCCTGGCTTTAGCGTTGCTTCTGAAGCCCCCCCCCCATGCTCTCCCTCTCCCTCACACACACACACACACGTGTCTCATTCTCTCCGTGCTTACTGTTGCTAGACTTCAGGTCCCGGTGAATAATTGGTACCACGGCTTCCTCGTGTAAGTAGTGCATCCCGCGTGCGATCTGAACGGCCCAGTTGACCAGGATGTGCGGGGGAATCCGCCTTCCGGTCAACACCCGGTTGAGGGTGCCACCACGGGCATACTCCATGACCAGGCATAAATTGGGCTCCTCCAAACACACTCCTTCCAGCTTGATAATGTTGGGGTGCTGTAGCATGGAGAAAAGTTTCGCCTCTTGTTTAACACCGTCTGCGGTGGCCGTGATGTCCTCATCGGGATCCTGCCGGGCCGCCTTAACGGCGACTTCTTGATCTCTCCACGTTCCCCGATAAACTTTACCGAAACCGCCCACGCCAATAATCTCCTCTAGAACAAGTTCACTGAAATCGATTTGGACCGGCGAGTTTGGGACGTGCTCAGGCGCTCCTACCGAGCCCCCTGCGGCAGGGAGCCGGTAGATAGCAGGTTGGTAGGTGACATAGTTGGACGGGAAGATTCCGACCCGGTGGTTAATTTTACCGGTCCACCAGCCTTCGTCCCCCGAGATCGCGGCGTCCTTGGAGAGGACCTCCACTACGTCCCCTCGCCGGAGGCTGAGCTCGTCCTCCCCGCTGGCCTCGTAGTCATACGCTGCGGTCCAGAGGGACCTCGTCGGGCACAGCGGAGCGGAGTGGCCCCATGCGCGTCGTACCGGAGAGTGTGTCCAGACATGCTCCTCTGTCTCACCGCCGCCCGGCCGCCCTTCACCGTTTGGGAAAGCGGCCTGAGATGCATCCATTTCTCGGTGGCCGTTGCCGCACCATAGGGTGCAAAGCTCCTTAGACAAAATCTAAACTTCAAAACCGGGTTAGTGTAAACTTATGAGAATCTTGAGTCACTTTTGCAGGGTCCACCGGGGGGAGAACAGGTTCCAGCTCCCGTTTTCACACACGCCAAAGTCCAACACTGTTCCCAAATCCCATGGGGGGGGGGGGGGTGCGAGAAAGAGAGCGAGTGAGAGAGAGACTACATCCACGTCGCAGTGCCTTTGTCGGTCAACTAGCTAGCAAGGCTGCTGGTTAAAGTTAGGCGAAACGTTTTTCGCCAGTGTCATCACTTGCCCGCGTTGACAGCTAAAGATATATCAGCGAAAGAAAAAAGCAACAAAAACAACAAATAAACAACAAAACCAGTTGCTGACAGATATTATTTGCGCTCTGAAACACCACCAACTTCACATCGGGTCCGTTCTCGGTCGATGCTAAGTTTGAAGCTAGCGTTAGCTTTCCACAGATGGAGCACCGAAGTTTCGCAGGTGCCGTAAAGAGGTGCACCTGCACCGTCCTGTTCCAAGATCAGCTATAAGTGGATTTCCAAGCGGCGATGCTTTCTAAAACCACTCACACAACCTAGATTTATTCGCCTGGTTTTGAAAGGTCACTTTTTCTTGCTCGCTGGTGAACTTTTATCAATACTTAAAATCACATTCCAGACTTTCAGCTTACTGGCAAGCTAGCTTAGCATAGGTCAGCCCCTTGACTAATATGAGAAAAAGTTGGTCCGCAACTTCGCTTCGTTTATTCCCGAGCTTATTTATCCTGCCGGTATAAACAACAGTCGACGGTAGAACGACGTGACAGCGCACCAATCATCTTGGATCGGAAACTTTGATACGAGAGTAAACTATGGCGAATCCGTTCAATTTTGATCAGCGCGACCCCTTTAACGACGCCATCGCCGACGCCAGACTTGTCGGATCCAGCAGTGGGGACTCGGACTCGGGTCCAGGGACGCTCTCGCTCCGGCTGTGGTGACCGCGGATTGGTGGCCTCCGCGTCATGTGACAGTGACAGACGTGTGGGAGGGCGGAGCCACTGTTGGAATGTGAGGGGAGAGCGCCTTCAGGGAAATGATGGAAATAGAATAGACCTTATAATGACAAACACAATACACATTCTCTCTCTCTCTCTCTCTCTCTCTCTCTCTCTCTCTCTCTCTCTCTCTCTCTCTCTCTCTCTCTCTCTCTCTCTCTCTCTCTCTCTCTCTCTCTCTCTCTCTACCGAAATGCGTGTTTTTTCCCTTAAATATCAAAACAGATTCTTTCCAGCGAGAATGTGACAGGTGTTTTAAGGTTTACTGACCACCAGGCGCCAATTTATGAAAAATGATTGTGGGCGCTCACCTCAAATGGAAAGACAAAAACGTGACCGCTATCATGAAAATAAAATAGCTTTTTTTTTGTTCTGATGATTTTTTATACTTGAGAATACAACAGAACACGAGACCCAATCAATGCGCACATATTGAAAGCAGTCGGACGTTTATCAAACCAAGGCCAAACCGGCACATGGAAGTAGCATACGGCTTTGGTTAAAGTCACGTATATTTGGTGAAGTTACAAAGCTAAAATCCCGCATCCTGTGTTTGATTTAGTTCATTTGGTGGTTGGTAACACAACCAAGCTCTTCCCAGTTCTTCACATATACACGGCTACTCGGTAACTCCTTTCTGATTTGTCTAAGCACATCATTTCGCTTTATTTATTTATTCTTATTTTTATTTCTATTTTTTGGAGGCGGGGTAGGAGATTGTGTCAAAAAAATACTGGGGGTGTTAGAGCTCATCAGCCCCTACAGAGCTGGTTTCTATATATTGCTGGCCATAGACGTAAATTTTTTTTTTAAATCAACCTTTCTTTCACAGGCATGTTTTGCCTGCAAAATGCTGGGGGCACGCTCGTGCGCATTACGTTGGGCGACTAGTGAGAGAGGAGGATAGCGAGGAAAGGGAGGACGGAGGGGGAGGGGGAGAGCGAGCGAGAGCGCGAGAGAGAGAGAGCGAGAGAGAGAGAGAGCGAGAGAGAGAGAGAGAGAGGAGTGGTTAAAGCGGCGCATCTGTACGCACGGGGAGAGAGAGCGAGGGACGGAAGAATAGGGCAAAGATGGGGACTTGGGCAGCAATGGACGACTTGACATTGGGATGGGAGACAGCCGAGAGGACAACACCGAGGGCGGCCACGGCATGAGAGACACATTCCAGCCTGCTCGACGTCGCTCCAACATGGAGGCGTAGCGGTCGCGTAGCATGCGCATGGACATCGCTCCATTGTAGCCTAGCAGCAGCAGCAGCATCCATCGCGGCTGAGCTGATAGGAAGGGAGGAGCGGATCGGGAGGAGAGATGGGCTCCCAGGTTGTGCAGACCCTGCGCCAGGGAGTCTGGGCGTCACTAACCGGGGGCTGGTACCACGACCCGGACCAGAACAAATTCAACAACTCGTGCCATCTATATCTCTGGATCTTCCTGCTGATGCTGCCCCTGTCTCTCCATCTGGTGAGTTGGGTTTGGAGCCGAGAACGTTGCGTTCGAGGCCACGCGAAGGGGGGTGTGAGTAGTTCATAGTAAGCTGCTGTAACGTAACGGTTCTACACGCGAGTTCTTTTACACAACCAAGGCGCATGTTTCGCCCCCCGGAATAACAAATGATCTCCCGGGTTGGGTTGACAGTGGCTCACCCCTTGTCCTGCAGCGACCTAACGTTAGTCCTTGTTTGGCAGATAAGGGAAATACTAGCAAGGGGAATGGCATTCTGTCGCAGTATTTTCCCGCATGCAGTGATGGAACGCATGGCTGCTCGTTGATATAATAGCGATGGACCCCTCTGAGACGCACTTTAATGGATACAGTGGAAAGCGCGACCCTGATTAATCCACCAATTATTCGCCTAATCGACGCGAATGTCAGACATCGCATCTGCGCGTTCAAACAAATAAGAGGGTGTTGAGTTGGCCCTCAGTCATCATCATCATGGCTGATAATGACAACGTCAGTCATGAAACAGTGAAATGGGTGGGATTTACGCGTGCGCGTGCGCGTGCACACGAACTAACACGCAAACAATAACCACACGATAATAGACTTCTGTTTCTCTTAGTTATTATAGCAGCAAACTGCTGATTGTGTGTCTCCGTAATCTCATGTAATGGTTGCATATTGGCACACTAACCTACTTCATCTGGATTAGCTAGTTTTCCGTTGCAGATTATGATTCTGGGATCCCCCCCCCCCCCAAACATCTGCACCGGGCCCCTTATGGACAGATCAGACCAGGAGTACTTTGGAGGTGCTGGAAGAAGACATGCATCCCGTTTATTGCCAATAAAAATGTAAAGATATAATAATGAGAAATATACGGTTTTTGTATGAAATGTGGGGGGAAAACGTTCACCGGTCCTCCACATCCCACTTTAAAACTGAGTAAATTGTCCCTTTGTGTAGAAGAACTGGAAATGAGATGAGGAATGTGTCTGCTTTGCTACCCATTACCACTTAGACCTTTTCTTTGACAAACAAAAGAGAAGTTGGTCAAAGGAAGTCTATTATTGCCACTGCTTATCCCAAAATAGCCCTCTGGGAGTGAGAGGAGGCGAGAGTCAGAAACTGATTCGGATGTGAAAATCACAGCTCAGGGGTTTAAGAGCGTCTCTGCTGAAAGCAACATAAACAATAAACAAAAGGTAAAGAAGGAGGGTTTCTCACCAAAATGTGCATTGTCGGGGTCTCGAAAGTCCTGCAGTGTACGTTTGGCATAAATGAAGATGCCCACTGCTTCTCATGCATATAAAAAAAAAATCTCATAAAAATCACTTAAGGTTTTTGAAAACAAGATATTGTGAGCAGGGGTCTCCGTTTGATATATACGTAGCTCTCTAATATCCATACAATGTTAACGATGTTAGACACGTTATTTTTTCAGTAGTGTCAAGATCCATTGTATGAGAAAAATGTAGTGATGTGCATTATGAAATTGTATATTTGAAAACCTTTTATTAAATATCTTTGCTGGAATATGAAATTGCATGTAGGTAAAATATGAACCGATCTGTAGTTAGCACAGTAAGAGCAGTTTCAAGCCAAAATAAATTCTGTTTCATCCTGGTAAAGATGCTCAAACTCATAGTTCGGTCGTTTTCTATACCTTGTGGTATTGGGATTTTTATTCCATATATATTGTACACTTTAATGACCCAATTTCCATTTAGAAATCAACAAAGTTCATTAGTCAAACAACCAATCAATTAAATTTATCTTGGTCATCCCTTCCAGTCCCACTGCAGTACACAATTGGAAACCCTATGGTTAGTACCATGCTCATAGTAACCAGCTTGGTGTGTTTCCATTGTAAAACATGCAGCTAAGATCGGAGACAAATGAAAAAGTCTTGCCCTGATGTCCCCTGGTTCCTGCTGCAGATGTGAGGACAATTACACTTTTTTTTAAAGATGTATGGATGCTCTTGTGGGATCATCCAGTTTTTGCCTCATACACTAATTTAACCCCAACCACCCCCTTTTCCTGTTTGAAACGTGCAGCTGTTTTATCTTACTTATGGTTAAAAAAAATGAATATCACCTCTCCATGTATCCATAGGCCCTTCCACCGACCACCATGGCACTGAGCATCTACTGCACCTCCATCACTGTCTTCTTCATCCTCATCAAGCTGGCCAACTACCGTCTGCACCTGATGTTTGACCAGGGCGAGGCGGTGGCCCGCAGTAGCCTCTCAGACCTCAGCAAGGCCCCTGAGAAGAAGAGTAATGCCTCTGACTCCTGCCTGCCTGCCAGCATCAGGTAAGGTCATGCACATCAACAGTAAGTCCTGCTCAGGAATGTTGGCTTGTTGGGAAGCTTGCCTGTGAGAAGAACATGTTTTAAAGAGGCCAAACCTCAGGAAGAGGCCGGCCTTACTCAATTTGGTCCTGAGCTGAAGAAGCTGAAGGATCTCTGAACTCGACTACAGACATGATGAATTCCACTTAGCAGGCGTGGTTGTGTGTTGGGAAACTACGCAAAGAGATCATTGAGTTTTTGCATAGTTACTGTATGACTCAACACACCTTTGTTTTTGTTGTTGCTGTTTTTCTCTGGATGGAGAGCTTCTCCCGGATCAGTTTTTTTTTTATCTCAGAATGTAGGGCATAAGGGTGATCCCTCAGGATTTGAGTGCAATAACTGTCTTGAAATGGTACATCAAAGGCTGTGACCTGCTCTTGGAATGATACCATGAATAACGGCAATCTGATGGACTGTCATTGTGTCTAAACACTTTGTTTTCCCTACGCTGTGTTTTCCCTATCTCTTTTGTTCAGGCTCTTTTAGTTGGTATTCAAGAATTTGAAGTTGCGGAAATATGGAGTGACATGTATTTTTATATAGACATGCACTAGAGCGCAATAACATTTGATGGGTAGAGCTGAAAAATATATCGATTTTTAGAATCCACATTTCAATTTACATATGCGCAATAGCCACATTGCAAGAGATAAGGCAACTTGGGCCCATTCATCACGGTAAAACAGGCTAAAAAAAAAAAAACCCCAAATCTGGCAAATTTGACTACTCTTGAAAAAATAATCCAATGTATCTGACAAATAATATAATTCAGTCTGAGTCTGATTTCTGCTGTAAAATCACCATAATCATGGCTAGAATGCTAAATAATTTGCAAATGGAGCTCTGAAAGTCACAAGCTGCGTACCTATTTCTGGTGAAATTATGTAAGTTTTTTTATTCTTTAAAGGAAAAATTCACAGATTTTCAACTTTAATCATGTCTGTGTATCTGCAATAGGGATAGCGCATGAAAAACACCTGCAGTTTTTCCTGATCATTTCTGCATCCGGGGAGTGGCAGCGAAACAGTTTCATTCTGGCCGCTGGCGGCTGGAATAACTACAGTTCCAGCAGGGTTTCTAATACTCTAATATACTCTAAAGACGCTGTTAAAAAAAACCCATCATCATTCTCTCAATTAAGCTACATTGACGTCCCACAACACTAGGATAGGATTTTATGGACGACGATTCAAAACAGCATGTAGCAATGCATGCCGGTACATGTAGTCACTGTATAGTACACAGTGAGGACTTTACTGCCTCAATCGACTACATTACTCATCAATACTGGCTGCACGTACACAAAAGCATTGGTAAAATGTCCCTTTAATACAGCAATACATATGGCAAAAAGCAGAAATATAACAATGTTGATTTTTTTCCCCCCTGAACATCATCCAGCCCTAGTGACGAGCGATTTTTCTCTCTCCGTCTCCCTCTCTTATCATTTAATATGACTCTTTCTCCATCTCTCATCCATCTGTCCAATTCAATACAGGAAGAGCAGCACAGTGCCAGACAGTGTTGCCATGACAATGCTGGCACAGAACCGGCCCAGTCCAGTGATCCAGGTGACAGTGAAACAGACTGAAACTGATCCGGGTCTCATTGGAGTGGTGAGGAGATCATTACGGATTGGTTAATTTATTGACTGACTGATTGATTGATTTATTTTTTCAGTAAAAAGACGTGTCTCTGGTTTCTGCCCTATCCAGGAGTGTCCAAAGTCAGATGAGGTGAAGGCTACAGAAGGTAATGCTGACCTCTCTCTGTGTTTTAACAAAATTATGCTGTTTGGTTCATCTTCAACAAGAAGGATACATGCTCTTATTTTTTTCTGGAAATTTGTCTAAAGCTTGTTTAAAAGCTTGTATTATATCCGGAGCCATAATACAAACATCCGTCTTCCGGCTCTGGCCATAAAAACAGGTGCTACATTTATTTCGTCTCTCATTTCCTCAGGAGATAGAGGGTGAAGAACTGAAATATCTTTGGGTTTGACCTAGGCTGTATGTCCCATAGGAACTGGTTTCTTATGCTCAGATTAAATTTAACATGATTTCACTCAGCAGCAGCAGCAGTGGTAAATTGCTAGGCTTTGATTTGTTCTGCAAATACCATTTGTCTTACATTTTTCTATTCTGTATTGAGA
Source organism: Lampris incognitus (assembly GCF_029633865.1). Lineage (NCBI taxonomy): Eukaryota > Metazoa > Chordata > Actinopteri > Lampriformes > Lampridae > Lampris > Lampris incognitus. The sequence goes on from NC_079223.1 coordinate 17,369,631, forward strand.
CTGACATGCACCCTGGGACCAAGTCACACCATTAACAATTATTGTAAAATGTCAGTGCAAAGGGATCAATAGGAACATTTCCAATGTTTGAGTTCCTCAAAAATATACTCTCTGTAGCGTTTTCTGCAGAACACAAAATACCCCTTAAACCAGGTAATAACTATCTGATTTTAAATCTTAACCCTCAATTAACAAAGTGTGAGGATGTACGATAGGATGTATGAGATGTGGTTACTACAACATAGTTATTTATCAGACACCTGAGAGCTGAAATTAGATGCAACAGTTTATGTGAATGTGAGGTATCTCAGTTGAAAAACTGAACAGCTTTGCTTTGCTTTGCTTTGCTTTGCTTTGTCTGACTCCAAGGTCATGACCATGATTAAGCCACTGCCATATAACCTTTTGTACAGATAGTCTGAGGAAATGCATTTCCCATATAGTGCGTTCATGTAGTGCATTGTCAGATTTCAGAGAATGTGGCAACTCTGTTCCTCTTCCCTAATGCCCTGAATGGCCCCCAAGACAATGAAAATTGCTCACTTCCTATTTCGGTAACACATCAACATTGTAGTAAATATGCTAAGAGAAGTATCTAGCTAACAGCCAGCCAGCCAGCTATAGCAATTTCTTCCAGTTCATTTATGACCTCATGTACTAATGATTAGTCATGGAAAGGTTAGCTGATGGAATATGGGAAGATTATTGTCAATGTGCTTCAGTACATCAGACAAACATTTGATCAATAAATTAGCTACATAACTGAGATTTGAGAACTGCCAGTTGTCTTGATGTAACATATGGCATGTGGCTCAACTAACTGCAGTGAGTAGATTTCGCGAGTGGAACTGGCTATACAAACTGAAATAAACTTTGAAAATATTTCTAAAGCATGAGTGATAATGTGGGGTTACGGCTGAGTATGTCATCCATCCATCTATCCATCCATCCATTATTCAAACCGCTTATCCTGCTCAGGGTCGCAGGGATGCTGGAGCCTATCCCAGCAGTCATTGGGCGGCAGGCGGGGAGACACCCTGGACAGGCCACCAGTCCATCACAGGGCCAACACACACATTCACACCAAGGGACAATTTAGTACGGCCGATTCACCTGACTTATATGTCTTTGGACCAGGGGTCATCACCGTGTTGGCTTGTGACGGACTTTTTGGTCCAAATGCAATTTTTACCACGGACATACAAAATTTGAAGTGGTAAAATATTATCAGAAACACATAGTTGCATGCTAGACCTCACAGTGTGCCATAGTACATATTTTAGTATGCTAATTTTAAAATGCTAATATTTCTAACATTAAAAAACAGCGCCCTACCTTGTTATGATGAAAACTTGACTGAGTATGTCAATAAAGTCAAATACTGTATGTGAATATTTCCAAGAGAGGAAGGAATGTGATGTATGATATTAGGGATAAAGATAGGATTACAGTTGGTCTGGTGTCAGAAATGTTTCACTTAAAATCCGCAATACAAGTCTCCTCTCCATGTCATTTCATTCCAGGACAGACTGAGTGCACTGTGGAGGAGAGACCTGCAGAGGATGGTCTTCAGCCTAGCCAAGAGCTTTCTCCAGAGGACTTCTCCAGCCCCAACCCTGACCAGGATGCCCCACTGCTGCCGGCCCAGCAGAGGCCTCCGTCTAGGGTGGACAGAGAGGAGCAGAGGCTTGAGTCTGCTACTGGGACAGGGAAAAGAGATGTGAAAAGGACTGGGACTGCAGCCAGGAGAGAGGAAACAGACATCCAGAGCTCTCTGACAGGCACTGATAGAGACCAGTCAGAACAGGACAGAACAATGGAGAAAGATTCAGCATGGGAGAGAATAGCAGAGAAAGAGAGAGTCAGTAAAGAGACTACAGACAGGGAAATGGTGGACGAGGGTCTGTCTCTCTCTAAGGGCAGTGAGGGGGGGAGTGGGGAGGAGAGTCAGGGGCAGAGAGAGCCCTCGGATGCCAACAATAACTCGCTGGAGATCCCCCAGGACCACCAGGATGATCTTATCGACATCTCCCAGTCTCCTACACAGGTAGACCATGCAAGTAAACAGTATGAGTGTTGTGGATGGCAAAAGTCAGACTTTTTTCTTGTTTCACCTCTCGTGTCACAAATGCTCATAGTACTATTAAAAAAAGACTGGTCTGTACATGTAGTTAACTGTTGCCTACCATGTTATTGATTATGTCTGTTGTAGTAACTGGACTAATGGCAGACATTTACAGCTAAGGTTACATACCATGCACTGCCACTGTCATGAATGTTGAAATGACGTTTGACGTTTAGAGGGCTTGCCGCATGTAATTCCTTTATCCTGTCTTTTATGTTCGCAATCATTTTCTTCTGTCCATCAGTAATATGATAACCCTTTAGGTTCCCATATACAATACATGCCGGCAGCCATACCAACATGTACCCTGGCTCTGCGAAATGGCAAAAAAAAAAAAAAAAAAATCCCAGTGCAGTGATGGGGACACTGTGCTGTAGGAGATGCCGTCCTTCGAATGAGGTGTTAAACCGAGCTCCTGACTCACTGTGGTCATTAAAGATCCCATGGCACTTATTGCAGAGTGGGGGGGGGGGTCCCCCGGTGTCCTGGCAAAATTCCCACCCCAGCTTTCTCCATCTGGCCATCTAATCATCCCCCGTGTAATTCGCTCAATGGTTCCTCCCTCTCCACCTCAAGCTGATGTGTGGTGAGCGTTCTGGTGCAAAATGGCTGCCGTTCACCCCCCAGGTGGGTGCTACACATTGGTGGTGGTTGAGGTGAGTTTTCCGCCTTCAACGTGAAGTGCTTCAGGTGTTCAAATAAGGGCTATATATATTGTGTGTCTTCCTCAAGCTCGGCTCCTCTACCAGAGACCTGGGAGTTTTAGGGTTCTGAGCAGTATCTTAGCTGGTCTTAGGACTGCACTCTTTTGGATGGAGACCTCAGAAGTTGTTCCTGGAATCTGCTGGAGCCACTCTCGCAATTTGGGGGTCGCAGCCCCTAGTGCTCTTATTGTCACTGGGACTACTGTGGATTTCACCTTCCACATTCGATGTAGCTCTTCCTTCAGCCCTTGGTATTTCTCCAGCTTCTCATGCTCTTTCTTCCTCATGTTGCTGTCACTTAGGATTGCTACATTGATCAGAACTGCTGTCTTCTGTTCCTTGTCAACCACCAAAATGTCTGGTTGGTTAGCCAGCACCTTGTTGTCAGTCTGGAACTTGAAGTCCCACAGGATCTTAACTCTGCCATTCTTAACGCCATTCTCAATTCTCTGCCATTCTCTCCTGCACATCATATTCTTCAAAATTTGTATAATTCCATTATAATTCTGTTATCCTCTTTCAATGTTGTATTGTGTAAATTGTGTAAACACAACAGCCTTTGCACATTGTTCATCTTGGGAGAGAGATCCCTCCCCTGTTGCTCTCCCTGAAGTTTCTTCCTATTTTTTCTCCCTGTTATTTTTTTTTTTTTAGGGAGTTGTTCCTTATCCAATGTGAGGGTCTCAGGACAGGATTTTGTGTTGTTGTAAACCCCTTGAGGCAAATTTGTAATTTGTGATATTGGGCTATACAAATAGAATTGATTTGACTTGACTCAACCATCTTTGGCGGTGTCTCCCATTTGGACATGGGGACTTCCAGTTTGTATTCAGTACAGATGTTCCTGTACACTATCCCAGCCACTTGGTTATGCCTCGGTGTATGCTTTCCTAGCTAGCATTTTACACACTGCAACTAATTTCTCAACTGTATCAGGGGCATCTTTGCACAGCCTGCATCTTAGGTCTTGTCTAGTGTGGTAGACCCCTGTTTCAATGGATCTGATGCTGAGTGCCTGTTCTTGTGCTGCTATGATCAAAGCCTGTGTTGTCCTTCAGTCCAGCCTTTTCTTGCCCCTGGTATTATTTCTCAAGATCAGCTACATCTTCTATCTGTCAATAGTACATCCCATGGAGGAGTGTGATCTTCCATGATACTTCCTCTTCTTTTTCTTCTCCTGCACTGTCTGTCTTCTGCTGCCTGAGGTGCTCACTGAGCAGTTCATCCTGGGTAATGCCCCTGACACTCACTGACCCTCGGCCCAGCCCCCATCTTTTCGCTTATCGTAGAGTCTCAGACTGCTGGACTTCCGGTGGAACCCTCCGTACATTGTGAGAAGTTTCTGTAGCCCAGGTAAACAAAATCCTTTAAAAGGTTTACAGTCATATAGAGCAATATAAGTTAATAAATAACTAAATAAGTCAAGTTCATGGTTTCATCTTAAATGTTGTTAAAAATGTTCATAAGTTTAAAAACGATGGTATTAAAATAGTTGCACTGTTCCTTTAACGATGTGACTAATAGCCAATCAAATAACTCCAGCTCCACGCAATGGAGGGGAAACGCCAAGAGCACAGCAGAGCCTGTTAGCGAGTAGTGAAAAGGAAGAAAACAGAAAAGAAGTAACTTTAGATGCTGCAAACTTTATTTTTCTTGTTTTGGGGATGATTTTTCCTTGTTTCACACGATCTACCGTGCTGAGGATTGTGTTTTACTTAGGTGAACAGGACTTGGCCATTTTTGTTGGGGTTGAAGAATTGGTTTAGCGTTGCATCCGCGCGCTGTGGAAACAAGCTGGCGAGCCACCCAAATGAGCGATAAGCTGAATAGACATCGTCTTCTGTGAAGAGTACTTGTCCTCGCACTACAGATAAGGACATTGCTCTGTTTCACTGGAATAGTGGTAGTAGGACTGAGACATTATTTTCCGGAGATTGCTGCGTCGCAGTGGATGCTTATGGGTAGTTCAAGAGTCTTAAACAAGGGACTATTGCATTGATTTGTGTAGTCTGAAGTTATTGGTTATGCACTGGATGGTGAAATTTTGAGTTGTATTTAAGATTTAAGTTGTATTTTATTTTTTCTATTTGTAGTTTTGAGGTAGTGTACCGGTAATACAGATGAGTGTTTTACTGTGAAATATTTATGTTCTCTGGTTAATATAAACAAATCAGCATTTAAACTTATTTCCAGGTCTGTGGTCTGTTATTGCCATTGTTTTAATTCATCTACTGCTCTTCCGAACTTAGTCTCTGGTCCTAGGTATCTGTTTACCCTCACAGGTGCTACAGTTCCGTGTCCTGATATCTGTGGCCTTTATCTCCTCTTTTGGCCAGCTTATTATTCCAGCTGGGTATCTGCTGACTGGCAGGGCATATGTGTTGATGGCTTGGATCTTATTCTTCCCATTGAACTGGCTCCTCACGACCTGCCTCACTCTCTGGAGGTATTTGGCTCTAGCTGACTTCCTTGCTGCCTCCACATGGTTTCCATTTGCCTATGGAATACCCAGGTACTTGTAACTGTCCTGTATGCTAGCCTACCATCTGTTAATTCAACCCCTTCAGTGCTCACCACCTTTCCTCTTTTGCCACCATTCAACTGCATTTGTCCAGTCCGAATGACATCCCAATGTTGTCGCTGTAGAGTCTGGTGAGGTGGATCAGTGAGTCAGTGTCTTGTTCATTCCTGTCATACAGCTTGATGTCATCCATGTATAGGAGGTGGCTGATGGTAACTCAATTTCTGACCCTGTATCCATATCCACTTTTTGGGATGATCTGACTGAGGGGGTTCAGGCCTATGCAGAACAGTAGCAGGGATAATGCATCAGCCTGGTATATGCCACATTTGATGGTTGCCTGTGTGATTGTCTTTGAGTTGGCCTCTAGTATTGTTTTTCACTGCTGCACTGAGTTCTTGATGAGGCTATTATTGTCTTGTTGGCTTTGTATAGTGCCAAGCACTCCAGTAACCAGGTGTGTTCTTGTAGTAAAAACCTACACTCAACCCAGCCCAGGTTGAAAACTACAGACTGGGTTTCACTCCTACCCTTTCTATCAAAATTATTTGAGTGCACGATCTTTAACCAAGTCTCTGAGTTCCTTTCTGAGAACAATCTGTACGATCCGAATCAGCCTGGCTTTAAGTGAGGTCACTCTACTGAGACTGCACTCTGTCAGTAATGGAATCCCTGCGTTTGGCTAGAGTTGCTGGCCAGTCCTCAGCTTTACTGCTGCTAGATCTTTCAGCTGCTTTTGACATGGTTAACCATCAAATCCTCCTCTCCACACTCACAGAGCTTGGTGTCTCAGGATCTGTCCCCCGCTGGTTCATGTCCTACCTCTCGGGGAGATCTTTTAGCGTGCCTTGGAGGGGAGAAGCATCCAAACTGTGCGGCTTAACCAAAGGAGTACCTCAAGTGTTAGTGCTCGGTCCCCTTCTCTTCTCATTACACACCACCCCACTTGACGCAATCATCCATTCCCATGGTTTCTCATACCATTGCGATGCTGATGATATCCAGCTCTTCCTATCCTTCCCGCCAGATGACCTCACAGTCTTGACATGGTTATCGTCATGCCTTGCTGATATCTCTGCATGGATGAAAGAACACCACCTTCAGCTTACCCTATCTTAGACTGAGGTCCTTGTCATCCCAGCCAGTCCATCCTTACAACAACAGATCAATATCTAGCTTGGATCAATCCAACTCATGCCCACAAAGTCTGCCGGAAACCTGGGTGTCATGATTGATGACCAACTAACCTGTAAGGTTCATGTGGCCTCGATTGCTCGGTTGTGCCAATTTGCGCTGTCCAAAATCAGGAGAATTAGACCCTACCTGTCTGAGCATTCACTACAACTCCTGGTACAGGCTCTTGTAATATCACGTATTGACTACTGCAACTCCTTACTGGCAGGTCTCCCTGTATGCACTTTCAAACCTCTGCAAATGAACCAGAACGCGGTGGCACGTCTGGTCTTCAACCAACCTAAAATGGCACATGTCAATCCATTGTTCATATCCCTCCACTGGCTCCCAGTAGTGGCCCACATCAAATTCAAAACCTTGATGCTCACTTAGAAAACAGCAACTAAAACAGCTCCCACCTACCTGAACTCCCTCGTTCAGGTCTACACTCGGCCCCGCTCACTACGCTCTGCCAATGAAAAGCGCCTGGAACCTCCGCCACAGCGGGGCCCTAAGTCACTAGCCAGACTCTTCTCTTCTGTAGTTTCCCAGTGGTGGAACAAGTTACCAAACTCCATTTGATCCGCTGAGTCCCTCTCCATCTTTCAGATGAAGCTAAAGACCCAGCTCTTTCACAAACACCTCCACATCTGATTATATTAATAAAAATACAAAAAAAATCGCTTCTATGCACCCTATGCATTGCCTTTGTGCACTGCCTGTTGGCAACAATGTCCGATCAGACTTAAACCTGATTTTTTTGGCACTTACTTGCGTTGTTGTCCCCTGACTAGATCATTGCTTGTGTTATATTAACTCTCAGATGTACGTCATTTTGGATAAAAGCGTCTGCTAAATGAAATTGTAATATTGTAGTAAATCCAGGCTGTGCTCGGGTTGGTCTGTCTGGTCTTAGAGTCTTGGGTGACTATCAACCAGTAGCTGATGCTTTAACCCTCTGGTGTTTTTCCCAATTCTTTTCTGATTTTCGCTCATGTATTGACTCATGTGCCTATTCAGCTTAGCTGCTATGATGCCTGACAGGATCTTCCATGTTGTGGGGAGGCAGGTTATCAGCCAGTAGTTTGAAGTTGTTGTGCCCTTGCGGGGATCCTTCATGATCATAATAGTTCTCCCCTGCGTTAGCAAGTGAGGGTGAGACCCTGATGTTAGCAGCTGCTGCATTTGTGTCACCAGGCATTCATGGAGTGCTGTTAGCTTCAACCAGTAGGCATGAATCATGTCAGGGCCTGGTACGGTCCAGCTCTTCATGTTTGAGACTCGTCATTGGATGTCAGTCACTGTGATGAGAACTGGTTCTTGTTCTGGGATATTGTTGTGATCTGCTCTTGGGCTCACCAGCCACTGGGCGTTGGTGTTGTGTGATGCCTCCTTTTCCCATATATCCTTCCAGTATCAGTCTGTCTCTGCTCTGGATGGGTCTGATGTTTTCCCCTTGTATATCTGCAGCAGAGAGTACACTTTGGATGGTTCTTTGAGGAACAGGCCATTTATATATATACACTACCGTTCAAAAGTTTGGGATCACCCAAACAATTTTGTGTTTTCCATGAAAAGTCACACTTATTCACCACCATATGTTGTGAAATGAATAGAAAATAGAGTCAAGACATTGACAAGGTTAGAAATAATGATTTGTATTTGAAATAAGATTTTTTTTACATCAAACTTTGCTTTCGTCAAAGAATCCTCCATTTGCAGCAATTACAGCATTGCAGACCTTTGGCATTCTAGCTGTTAATTTGTTGAGGTAATCTGGAGAAATTGCACCCCACGCTTCCAGAAGCAGCTCCCACAAGTTGGATTGGTTGGATGGGCACTTCTTTGAGCAGATTGAGTTTCTGGAGCATCACATTTGTGGGGTCAATTATACGCTCAAAATGGCCAGAAAAAGAGAACTTTCATCTGAAACTCGACAGTCTATTCTTGTTCTTAGAAATGAAGGCTATTCCATGCGAGAAATTGCTAAGAAATTGAAGATTTCCTACACCGGTGTGTACTACTCCCTTCAGAGGACAGCACAAACAGGCTCTAACAGGTACTATTTAATGAAGATACCAGTTGGGGACCTGTGAGGCGTCTGTTTCTCAAACTAGAGACTCTAATGTACTTATCTTCTTGCTCAGTTGTGCAACGCGGCCTCCCACTTCTTTTTCTACTCTGGTTAGAGCCATCACAAATGTGATGCTCCAGAAACTCAATCTGCTCAAAGAAGTGCCCATCCAACCAATCCAACTTGTGGGAGCTGCTTCTGGAAGCGTGGGGTGCAATTTCTCCAGATTACCTCAACAAATTAACAGCTAGAATGCCAAAGGTCTGCAATGCTGTAATTGCTGCAAATGGAGGATTCTTTGACGAAAGCAAAGTTTGATGTAAAAAAAATCTTATTTCAAATACAAATCATTATTTCTAACCTTGTCAATGTCTTGACTCTATTTTCTATTCATTTCACAACATATGGTGGTGAATAAGTGTGACTTTTCATGGAAAACACAAAATTGTTTGGGTGATCCCAAACTTTTGAACGGTAGTGTATATATATATGTGTGTGTGTGTGTGTGTGTGTGTGTGTATATGTATATATGTGTGTGTATATACATGGTGCGAGGCAACATAGCTTTTATTTGCCGGGTGTTTTTTCTTTGTTGTTTAGCCAGCTTGGCAACTGATGAATGCGTGATACACAAAACAGACTTGTACTGCTATGTATTAAAGTTTTTTTTCCTATATCTATCTTTATATACATATATACGTATATACGTATATACGTGTGTGTGTATGTATGTATGTACACTACCGTTCAAAAGTTTGGGATCACCCAAACAATTTCGTGTTTTCCATGAAAAGTCACACTTATTCACCACCATATGTTGTGAAATGAATAGAAAATAGAGTCAAGACATTGACAAGGTAAGAAATAGTGATTTGTATTTGAAATAAGATTTTTTTTACATCAAACTTTGCTTTCGTCAAAGAATCCTCCATTTGCAGCAATTACAGCATTGCAGACCTTTGGCATTCTAGCTGTTAATTTGTTGAGGTAATCTGGAGAAATTGCACCCCACGCTTCCAGAAGCAGCTCCCACAAGTTGGATTGGTTGGATGGGCACTTCTTTGAGCAGATTGAGTTTCTGGAGCATCACATTTGTGGGGTCAATTAAACGCTCAAAATGGCCAGAAAAAGAGAACTTTCATCTGAAACTCGACAGTCTATTCTTGTTCTTAGAAATGAAGGCTATTCCATGCGAGAAATTGCTAAGAAATTGAAGATTTCCTACACCGGTGTGTACTACTCCCTTCAGAGGACAGCACAAACAGGCTCTAACAGGTACTATTTAATGAAGATGCCAGTTGGGGACCTGTGAGGCGTCTGTTTCTCAAACTAGAGACTCTAATGTACTTATCTTCTTGCTCAGTTGTGCAACGCGGCCTCCCACTTCTTTTTCTACTCTGGTTAGAGCCTTTTTGTGCTGTCCTCTGAAGGGAGTAGTACACACCGGTGTAGGAAATCTTCAATTTCTTAGCAATTTCTCGCATGGAATAGCCTTCATTTCTAAGAACAAGAATAGACTGTCGAGTTTCAGATGAAAGTTCTCTTTTTCTGGCCATTTTGAGCGTTTAATTGACTCCACAAATGTGATGCTCCAGAAACTCAATCTGCTCAAAGAAGTGCCCATCCAACCAATCCAACTTGTGGGAGCTGCTTCTGGAAGCGTGGGTGCAATTTCTCCAGATTACCTCAACAAATTAACAGCTAGAATGCCAAAGGTCTGCAATGCTGTAATTGCTGCAAATGGAGGATTCTTTGACGAAAGCAAAGTTTGATGTAAAAAAAATCTTATTTCAAATACAAATCATTATTTCTAACCTTGTCAATGTCTTGACTCTATTTTCTATTCATTTCACAACATATGGTGGTGAATAAGTGTGACTTTTCATGGAAAACACAAAATTGTTTGGGTGATCCCAAACTTTTGAACGGTAGTGTATATATATATATATATACACATACACATACATACATATATATACATACGTATACATACATACACATACGTATATACGTATGTATGTATATATATGTGTGTATATATGTATATATATATATACACACGTATATACGTATATACGTATATACGTATATATATATATATACACACACACACACACACACACACACACATACATACATACATACATACATACATACATACATACATACATACATACATAGATTGATTGATATAGATATAGATATAGATATAGATAGATAGCATTTTTTTCTGGAAACCATCAATGGTATAGATAAAAGTGCTCAACAAATGAAGAGTGGAATATTAAGATACTATCATCCATTATCCAAAATGCCTATCCTTACTCAGAGTCACGGGATGTTGGAGCCTATTCCAGTGTGTGCGTGTGTGTGCCCGTGTGTGATTTCCTCCTGAATGTCATTCACACTGCATTTTTCTCTGCCAGGCTGAGCCGTTGGAGGAGACATATTGCTCTGATGAGATCGCGGTGGTTCTGGTGGACAACTCCGTTCCTGGACCGACGTCAGCCCATCTGGATGACAGCGACACCGTGAAGATAATCATCACCATGAGCTGTGACCCACAAACTGCTGCTCAGTTGGAGGAGAGTGTCAAGCAGAGCCTCCTGGAGAACGCACAGGTACAGTGGGACGACTAGAGTTGTTCTGCTGTCAAATGTTTGCCACGAGCTCTCAAGCGGGCCACATTGTGCCCCCGTTTCAAATAAAACAAATGCATTGGCAACATGGCTGTCAATTATTAATTGTCTGCTGACTGCTGAATAATCAAAATAATTGCGGCAAATGGGCAGAAATAAGAAAAAGTAAAAACTTAAATAGCATGAATTCATATTCAAAATATTACCAAAAATTAAGATGACAGCAGTTTGTAGTATATGTATTTATAAAACATGAGTTCTTGCGCCAATAAAAGCCGATTGAAATGCTTACATCCCAAGTTGTGGCCATCCCTCAAAAAGAGAAGACAGTAGCAGAATGTTGAGTGTACACTCGACGACTTGGCTGTAGCTTCTTATTTGAGTATCCTTCTATTTATCACCTTTAAGTTACCTTATTCAGTATTTCAGCCAATGCTAATCACTGCTGCAGATGATTAGGTGGCGGTGATTAGATTTGCCTCTGTATGACCTGCTATGAAGACCTAAGAGACTAATGGCAATGAGGTAGGTAGACAACAGTAAATGGTTGTATGACAAAAGAAGACTTTAAGTGAAAAGAAGACATTACAATTGTTGTATCTCAGGAAAGCTATTAACTGTATTAGAATAATTTATAGGAATGCCGTTGGAGTACTATGATACTATATGAGGTGAAAATTTTATGTTAAGTGGTGAATACCATACAGAATGGTCACTGTAAACACTTTACGGAGTACCACAGACACACAGACACAGGTTCCTGTAGCAGGAATATTGATGTGAGGTTTAACTAGAGATGTTTAACTTAATCAGAGATTGTAGTGTGCGATGCAGGTGATCTATCTGCCACCGTGGTGTTTCATTTGAAAATGATATTGTGTTTTATCAAAAAGTCTTTGTGATATGAAAGGGGAAAGAATATGAAACTCTTGAAAGTGATATTGCATAATTTTTTATTTTTTTTGCCTGCGTGTTTGCGGGCAGGCTCAGAAAGAAGCAGGAGAGTGCCATATCAAAATCCCTGTCATCACCTTTGACTCCCCGGAAGAAGAGAGGGAGGAGGGTGAGGAAGGGGCCAGGTCCGAGGATGAATCCACTCCAAAGCAGCTAGAGATGATGAACCTGAGTGAAGAATTCCATCTTTGCAGGGAAACACTAAGTTCTGAGTCGACCACGCTCGAATGTCCAGATCCTGACCAGGAGCATCTGAGCACTCAACTCACCAATGACAACATGCCCAGCCCGCAACTGACCAATGACAATAGTTCGTCGGGCATCGATGTCCACTCCCACCCTGACGACACGGACTCTCCTGATCTCAATGTGGATTCGGAGGGTTTCCTGCGTTTGCCGCCTGCGTTTGGTCGGTACGGGCCTGGAGGAAGGACTCACATCCGTGGGCTCAGCATGGACAGCGGGAAAGATGCTGTTCTACTGTCAGACTGTTCCCGTAACACGGTACGATTGTATTTTAGTTTTGTCAATTTGTAGTCTAATTTCTGTTGTGACTATCTGAATCAGTTTGTGACCATTTTTACCCATCCATCCATCCATCCATCCATCCATCCATCCATCCATCCATCCATCCATCCATCCATCCATCCATCCATCCATCCAGTCATCCTCAAACATAAACATGAAAAAAAAGAAGCATTTATTCACCTGTCTGTCTGTCATTCAGACCACCATGACCAGTTCTAAGTCAGACCTGGAAGCCAAGGAAGGCCAGATCCCCAACGAGTCCAACTTCCTGGAGTTTGTTTCTCTGCTGGGCTCACTTAGCACCAGAGGAGGTGGTGCCAGTTCAAAGGAAGAGGAAAAACAGGAACGCAAAGAGGAAACAGGAGCTGGAGAGGAAGGTGAGTGTGTTTGTTTCCTTTCAAGCATAACTTGGAGGTAAAGTCCACTCTGACACACATAATGTGCTCCTGTCCATCCTACACAGGTGTGACCCTATGTGAGTTTGACTGAGTGAAACATCACCTCTCGTTTGGTTTACTGCAGATTAAACTCATATATCCCCTGGTCTACAGTTAACAGGATGTTGGCTGTTTTTAATCCTTCTTTAAAAACATCTATTTTTTGTTTGCTCCTCTTTATCAAGGACTGTTGGTGGCCTGATTGTGTTGCCCACACTGTGTTATTGTTTTACAGTTGGGACTTTGTGTAATAGACAATAAAACGTTTGGTTTCTCATTCTGATTCTGTGGCCACACACACAGACTGTGTAACACTCCTTATTAGGTGGTAAGTTAACACTTAATCTAGGTTTACAATGTATTTTTACTGACCGCCACATACTGTAATAATTTTTACATTTTGGATTATCAAAAAATGCTGCTGAACTGTTGACCATGTAATGACTTACAATGGCATCCAGGGGTGAATGAAAACGTGCTTCTTTTTTTTTTTGCTATCAGAACTTCAAGTCAGAATTGATGAGAAATGTTTGGGTGTGTTTTCAGAGCACGAGACCCCCAGACACGATGACGCGATCACAGTGTCGAACACTGACAGCCAGCCCGAGAGACCAAACCCACCCAACAGTCTGGCTACAGACACCCTGCAGACCGTACCTCCCTCACACATCCCAATAGTCTCCCCTGACAGGTAGATATGCCTCGACTGCAGATTCCCATGCAATTAAAAAGGTACATAGAGACTGGAAGACACACAAACATACACACAGACTCATAGACCCATACAAATCCTTCCAAAGAGACACTCTTATTTAGATGCAAACACACATACTTCTAACATACTCATGAACACACATGTACTGGATGTGTGTGACTCCAATATGACCAAGGTTCAAGTTTCCCTTAGATTCATCGAGATGCTGGTGGATGTCATTCAAAACCATACAATGGTCCTTTACTCTTTAGTAAGGTACATTTTTGATTATCCTGCCCACAGTCCCCAGACAGACCGCGAGAAGGACCCGGATTACGATTCCTTACCCTCCCAGACCTCCCAGTCTGAGAGCTCCATGCTACAGGTCATCTGCCGGCCAGAGGCCACCAACAAAGAAGAGGCTTACACCTTCCACACTGTACACAGTAAGGTTCACCCCAGTGCCCTTTCCACTATTAGTATTATCAAATATGGGCAGACTAACCGTGAAAAAGCACTGATGCGGTGTCTGTAGGTCCCGAAATTATTTTTCAATGGCTTAAATGATGTCATTTCAATTCAAGGTCTTGAAAGGTCAGAGTTGTAGCAAAATAATGTGATTTGAGTCTTAAACTGTGTTTAAGACGTTTTAACCAGGGGCATCTGGGTAGCATGGTGATCTATTCCGTTGCCTACCAACACGGGGATCGCCAGTTCGAATCCCCGTGTTACCTCCGGCTTGGTCGGGCATCCCTACAGACACAGTTGGCTGTGTCTGCGGGTGGGAAGCCAGATGTGGGTATGTGTCCTGGTGGCTGCACTAGCGCCTCCTCTGGTCGGTCAGCATGCCTGTTCGGGGGGGACCGGGGGGAATAGCGTGATCCTCCCACACGCTACGTCCCCCTGGCAAAACTCCCTCTCTGTCAGGTGTAAAGAAGCAGCTGGCGACTCCCACATTGGAGGATGCATGTGGCTCTCCCCGGATCGGCCGAGGGGGTGGAGCAGAAAAGAAAAAAGGGGGAGGGAAATCCAAAAAAAAAAGAAAAAAAAGATGTTTTGCTGCTGAGATGCCCCTTGATTTCTTAGTCCAATGCTAAAAATGATGTACCCAAACCTAAATGGCTGTAGCTCTCGAATACATTTGAATATTTGCATAACCATGGTCTCTCAAGAAAGGTTAACGCTGTGTGTAGTGCGTTCAAGTGTCAGATTTAACCTAAGTGCGACTGAAGTGGAGTTGCAGAAGCTCAAAATGCAGTGCAAATTGAATTTTGTCTTTGCCCAAAACAGAGATCATTATTTGAGGGAAAATAAACTCCACATTGGCTTCATCTCTTGACCTTATGACTTAGTTGAGCTATTCCCATAGTTGTTAGAAGTTGCCACTTCAAATATGATGAGATATTACCAAAATATGAACATTTTACATTGTTTTTAATGTGGCTATGCGTAGACGGATCTTTAAAATACCTGTTTGGATCATCGAAATGACCACTTTATGCCAAATTATGTTACGGGCTTTTTGGAGGGTGCAAGACGACATGTTTTGTACCTTTCATCTAGGCAGCCGCAGAGGGGGGCCGGTGTTCGTGAGAAGGTTAAAAACATTGGTTTTCTGGTTGTACTGCTCAGTGGGTGATAAATCAGCCCACCTCACCTCTATTCATTTTATTTATTTTATTCTATTCTTTTTGTTTTCACAATATTTCACCTGTCAAACCAACTTTATATTTCATCCTATTTGGCATTACAAAACACCACAAATGTGGTTTTCTGAAACTTGCAGACAGCCAGAAATAAGGCACCCGCCCTCACCCCCCCAACCCCCAGTCAGGAAATAATGATTTACCTTATCACAGTTATAGCTCCCGCAGAACATTGTGCTGTTGTGTGCAGTTGATAAGATGGGATGGATGAAATACAAGCACTCAGCAAAACAGTGAAAAACACAGTGTGAAAGTGTAACTGAAGTGCCGTTAATGAAGTGCCGTTAAGATAAGGTCAGTTTGGGGAATCTTTTTGTGCTGACCCAATTACGAATCACAGTGAGCCGCTGCAAAAATCTGTGGGGGAAAAACAGCCGGCAGTTCATTATTTCAGCTTTGGATGCCGCTCAAGAGACTGATAAAGGAAACGAATTTTATCTGGAGTGGTTAGGAAAAAAAGAAGAAGAAGCGAAACCAGCACTTGAGTCATTCATTTGTACTTTTGCCTTGTTTGGCTTTCCACAACTCCTCTACTAAGCGATATATACACGCAGTAATGTAGACTGCACCTGCAAATCAGTTGAATGTTAGTCACGGCACATTGGCCACACGGCGTGTGGTGCAGCTTGTCTGTAATGCGTGTTACATGTCTACTGCACCAGGAGACAGGCCTCGGAAGCTGTATGCGGAGAGAGCCCTGAACCTGCCTCTGGGAGCCGAGCTCATCACTGGCAACATGTGGTACTGCTGCCCTCTTCCTATTCTCCCTGCCTGTTCTTCCCCTTCTCTCACCGTATGTCCCTCCGTATTCTTCTCCCCTCTTTACCGCCAATCCCATTTCGTTTCCTCTCCCTCCACTTCTCCCTCCTCATCTCCTTCTCCCCGCACTCAAGCTCTCGCACTTTCCCCCTGTCTTTCTTTCATCCTCCCTCTCTGTAATGATGACCTGCTGCTTGCTAGATAAATAATTCTGTGTGTGTGTGTGTGTGTGTGTGTGTGTGTGTGTGTGTGTGTGTGCGTGTGTTTGTGTCTCCTCAGTGACCTGCTGTCAACTTCTTCCAACTCAGAATGCCAGGACGGCCTGGTGGGCGGTCACTCCGACTGCCCGTTCCAGCGCCGCATCATCCCCGCCCACAGGCTTCGGCCACGTAGAACACACCCCGAGATCTTCCAGGTGTCTTTCAACGTCTGTTGTCCTTCCTTTAGCGGTATAATGCGGTGTCCTGTTTTCCTTCAGGGCGTCGATCTCTACTCTGCTCTCCTCTATTACCCCGTCTCTTATGTGCTGCTCTTTCATTTTATTTTTTTTCTATTTCATTTCATTACAGTCCTACCCCAAGCCATGAGCCATTAGTTTCTGTGACAGTGTAGAGTAATGAAGGCCAAACACAAGATCCTCCCTTGCTCTGTCTCTGCCTAACTGAGATTAACTGTATCTTGCTAGCTGTGACTCAGCTGCAGTCTATATAGCGGTAGTCATATATCAGGGCTGTGGCAGCCCAGCTGATAGCCTTGCATCTATGCTAGCAGGGGCGACAGCAACTGGAAGTGGAAGCGGTTGGTTTCACCTCAAACCTCATCTACTCCCAGTTGCTGACTCGTGAATTTGAATAACTACATGCTGTGTAGGTGTGGGCATGTGTTTGTGTGTGTGTGTCAAGAGGAAGGGTAGGATTTGTGTGCCTGTTAAGTGCTGTGGGTTGACATTTAGGTACCGGGATAGTCATTACAGAAATGTCCCAAGTATGAAATCTTATCCTTTCTCAACCTATGAGGCCATTTAGTTTTTGGGGGTTTTTTTTTGTCATAACAAAATGATGTTTCCCAAATGCATCAGAGAAAAAAAATAAAATCCTATCTCCACAGCAGATATATAATTATGCTATTGCAGAAATATCCCAGCGGTAAACAATTTATTTCCATTTCGTATTGAGAATTTTCACACATAATTAGGATTTCCGAAGTGAAGCGAACGTAGGAGGTTTGAGATAAGATAGGACACGGCCATGACTTGAGGATTTGCTTCTATAATGGCAAAACAAGATGCTTCCTTCCTGTGACATTTATTTAAGTAAAGATAAGACAAACAATTTATTTTTGTTGTGGATTGAGGCCCCCGGCTTTTAATATAAATGTAAATGATCTACGATTACTGCATTGTATAAATATGGGTAGTAATTATTCAAGTGTGTGTGTGTGTGTGTGTGTGTGTTAGGAGGAGGACTCTTTGGACGAGTCCTCGGAAACATCCACACAGGAGAAGCCGACCAGGAAGCTTTATTACAAGCTGGCTTTGTTTCCTGGGAAATGGATTAACATCCTGTATGACCGACTCACCTTGCTTGCCCTACTGGACAGGTAACATGCCAGCCCAGCCTCCAGCCATGCTTTGTTTGCTCTCCATTGGAGCGAACCAAACAGTGCACCCCCCCACCCCACATATGAACACATCCCACAGATGAACGCCATTAATTGATTAACTAGCTGCTGAGTATACTAAATCAAAGTTTACTCGCTGTGTTTGCGTAGGAACCAGGATGTTCGGGAGAACTTGGTAGCGGTCTTCATGGCCTTCCTTGTCTCCTTTCTCGGCTTCCTCCTCCTTAACCACGGCTGTTTCAAAGACTTCTGGGTGTTCCAGTTCTGCCTGGTTATTGCCAGCTGCCAGTACTCATTACTAAAGGTAAGAGGATCCCTAACCTCTGTTTTTGGTAGAAGCCAGGAAGTCACCTGGGGCCATTTTTCGGACTGACTTGCTAGCCACGCCCCTGTGTCTAATGTGGCAGACTCTGGTGGGTGCTGACCGAACCGAGTCACCTACAAAATTCATAGATAAATTAGTTGAGCAAATTGGGTAGCTCAAGGGTTTAGTTTTTCAACTCTGAGAGTCTCAAACGGGCTACCAATTTACTTCTGCGGTCTACTCGCAACAACAGCAAAACACAAAATTATAAATGATGTGTTAATTGTTTAAGATTTTAATTATTGCATTCATTACATCTAAATGAAAGATGAATATCGATCTGATTTACTGTAAAGGGAACTGAGTAAAGTAGTTGGTAACAGTAGTCTTTAATTCAGACTGGTGATGAAGAGTTCGTTTTGTTGCTTTGTCTTGCAGAGTGTCCAGCCAGATGCTGCCTCACCAACACATGTGAGTCTGACTTAGTCGCTGAACCTCTGAAGAGACCTCATGAGAGCCTCATTTCAAGGAGTTACTCCTGTACAACACGACACTTGCCCATTAGAAAGCATGGCTTGGTGTCCGGGTGGCGTGGCGGTCTATTCCGTTGCCTACCAATGTGGGGATCGATGGTTCGAATTCCCGTGTTACCTCTGGCTTTGTCGGGCATCCCTACAGACACAATTGGCCGTGTTTGCGGGTGGGAAGCCGGATGTGGGTATGTGTCCTGGTGGCTGCACTAGCACCTTCTCCGGTCGGTCGGGGCGCCTGTTCGGGGGGGGGGGGGGCTGGGGGGAATAGCGTGATCCTCCCACGTGCTACGTCCCCTTGGCGAAACTCCTCACTGTCAGGTGAAAAGAAGCGGCTGGCGACTCCACCTGTATTGGAGGAGGTGTGTGGTAGTCTGCAGCCCTCCCTGGATCAGCGGGGTGGGGGGGGGTGGAGCAGCGACCAGGACGGCTTGGAAGAGTGGGGTTATTGACCGGATAAAAATGGGGAGAAAAGGGGGGGGGGTGGCTTAACTCCTGCCTGCTGTGTGTGTGTGTGTGGGTATGCTTGTGTGTGTGCAATGGTGTGTGTACATTTAACTACTTGTGTTCAGTTTTACCATCTATGCATGCATGCGTTTGTGTGCACTTGTGTTTGCGTATGTCTTTTTACATATGTATGTGTGGTATCAGTATGTGTGTGGTGTGTTTTCTACGTGTGTGTGTGTGTGTGTGTGTGTGTAAACGTGTGCACGTTACCAATGTTGCGTATCTGTATATGTATTTGTGTATGTGTGTGTGTGTGTGTGTGTGTGTGTGTGTGTGTGTGTGTGTGTGTGTGTGTGTGTGTGTCTTACCCCAGGGCCATAACCAGCTGGTGGCTTACAGCCGTGCGGCCTATTTCTGCATCTTCTGCGGTCTAATCTGGCTGCTGGAGCAGCTGCTGAGGTGGAAGGATCTTCCGGTCTCCACCCTGTATGGTGTCACCATCGTCTGTCACGATGCCCTCGGCTTCCTCCGAGACCTGCTAGTGGGTATGGTTAATATACACACATTGGGAGACGCACACACACCACACACACACACACACACCACACACACACACACACACACACACACACACACACACACACACACACACACCACACACACACACACACACACACACACACACACACACACACACACACACACACATGGCATGGGTTTAGATGTGCATACACTTGCACACAAAGGCACACAGAGGCTTGAACACGTGCACCAAGTAGAGGAATGACGATGCAGAGACACGGTGAGTAGTTTGCAGATACATACACGACATAGCAAAGTCTTTAACCGACTCTATTTGTTATGCTTATTCATCTACTTATTGTTGTTGTTCATCAGTTTGAAATGCCCTTTTATGACATGTATAACCTTAACTTTGTCCCTCCCTTTTCTTTGTGATCTGGACGAGGCAGGTTTTACTTACTGCTTCCCCGTTGCCTTCTTGGTGGGCCTGTTCCCTCAGATCAATACCTTCATGATTTACCTGCTGGAGCAGATCGACATGCACTTCTTTGGAGGAACAGGTCAGTGGTGCTACCTGCAACTCTCCGTCACGTTTGTACTTCAGCGAGCCCTGTGAGAGGCAGCTCAGTGGTTGCTTGGTCCACACCGTGTGGACTGTCCGGGTTCATCCGGCTTCCTTTCATGTTCCTTTCAGTTTTCTTCGGCAGGCAAAACCCGTAATGGAGACTGTCTCTGGTGTGGAGCCAATTTTACAGTCCCACTAATCAAAGAAATAATGTGAGGATAAATGGGTTCATGGCTGGACATTTTGATTGCTTTAGCGATCCAAAAAAAATTAAGAAGCAGAACACTTCGAGATAAAGGATTGATGGAGATCTGTAGCCACCATCTATTTGAGTCCATCACTCCTGACATTGGATCCTGTACTCCATCTCACTGCCAGACTTGCTCACCTCTGTAGCTAGATAGCAAAGTAAAAACAACTAAAAAAAATCCCATATGAATGTCTTGAAAAATAATCCAGGTAAGGAAATCACAGAAAGTTGAATCAGTTCATCTGGACGCAGCGTTTATTGCGAGAAAAGCTTCATCGCTCATCTGAGTGACGTCTTCAGTGTAAACTGACTGCAGGTATCCCCACATAAACAGCACAGTGGCATAACCACCGAAAACGATCGGTTTCATATGCAAATTACCATGACCATTAACTAGAGTTAGAATGGCCATATGTACTGCTCACAGAGGATGGGGAATAGTTGTAATCACAGCATTGTAAGATTGCGACGGATGTACTCTTAGCCCCCCCCCCCATTCCCTCTTCACATAGATGGCCCCATTCAAACCAGTGTTCCTCCCTATCAAGGATGTGCACATCCCGATCCTTGAAAGAGTGGCCACTGGCCTGTAAATGGGTGTAGCCCATGGAGTCTTGGCCTGACACGTTAGCTCTCCTGTGCTGTACCATCCTCTTGGCTAACAACTGTTTGGTTTCTCCGATGTACAAGTCAACTGGCAGCATGGTAGCACAGTGGATAGCATGGTCGCCTCACAGCAAGAAGGTCCTGGGTTCGAGCCCCGGGGTAGCCCAACCTTGGGGATCGTCCCGGGTCATTCTGTGTTTGGAGTTTGCATATCCTCCCTGTGTCTGCGAGGGTTTCTTCTGGGTGCTCCGGGTTCCTCCGTCCAAAGACATGTAGGTCAGGTGAATCGGCCGTACTAACTTGTCCCTAGGTGTGAATGTGTTGGCCCTGTGATGGGCTGGCGGCCTGTCCAGGGCGTCTCCCCACCTGCCGCCCACTGACTGCTGGGATAGGCTCCAGCTTCCCCGTGACCCCGATTGGGATAAGCGGCTTGGATAATGGATGGCTGGACATGTCAACTGATTCAACTTTACGTGTTCCCACATGAACCCACACTGTGTCGTGCTAACGTGCTAGTAATTTGCTGCATGTTGATTCACGCTATCTGTATTCTCGCCTTGGTATCACTGAACCTTTTTATGCATTTCTTGAAGATTTGATAAAATAGTCACGCTAAGCTAGCGGTGCCTGTGTGTCCCTCAGCCGCCACTGGCCTCCACTCTGCAATCTACAGCATCCTGCGCAGTCTCTTAGCTTTGTCTCTACTCTACGGCTTCTGCTTTGGAGCTCTCAAGGTAAAAACTAACTGGGTATACTGGCTGTACAGGAAAGAGATTAAAAGGGGTTTGTGTGTGCGTGTGTGTGCGTGCATGTGTGTGAGAGAGAGAGTTGTATTGAATCGGTGCCCATAGACAGACTGTAGGAAATTGAAAGCCGTTATAAATAGCCGGCAAAATCACCGACTGAACTCAGAAGAACTGAAGCAAAGCATAAAGTGCTGCTAGTCATCTTTCATAAATGACTGCTGGGACACGGGGAGACATGGGTGGGTAGTGTTTAAGTGCTGCAGTGTTCCTTCAGGTCCGGAAAAAGTCTTCAGTGTCTCGAAATAGATCGTCCAAACTCAGTGCTCTTAACAGGTTTTGAGTACGTTGTGAAGTTAAGATGAAACATTTTGACATTCAAATTCAGTTTAAGAGGTCTTAGAAATGTGTCTGTCTTTCAGTGTGCTGTTTTTTAATTTCAAATGAGGAAATTGGCCCTGTCCTACAGGCCTGTATTTGGAAATTATACATTGTTTTCTTGTTCACAATATTTCAGGTGCTGCACTAATCTTATGTTTTGCTCTAGCTGGTGTAAAAAAGTTGTGTGTGTGTGTGTGTGTGTGTGTGTGTGTGTGTGTGTGTGTGTGTGTGTGTGTGTGTGTGTGTGTGTGTGTGTGTGTAGGAGCCATGGGATGAGCAGCACACCCCAGCTCTGTTCTCTGGTTTCTGTGGCCTCTTGGTTGTCTTCTCCTACCACCTCAGTCGGCAGAGCAGCGACCCCTCCGTGTTACTGTAAGTGTCAGTGTGCAAGTGGATCTGCAGTCAGATCGATACTGTGACAGACGGTAATTAAAGACTAGAGCGCCACGGGGAGAGAGATGGATTAATAGACAGACGGGTGTACGTAATATCAGGTTGAGGGACAAACAGTAAATCAAACAATTATCCACTCAAGATGAATATTTTTTGGATCGCTGTGGCATTTATCGACTCTGAAATTCACCATTTTGTGCGTAAACGTCCTCTCCTTATCCTTGGGGATGGATTAGAGATAAATCAGAGCAATATTTTTGCATGGTTTTACAGTTAAGCGGGGGTCAAACAAATCTCAGTATTTGTAAAACTGAGTGTTGCAGCGGTATTAGTTAACATGGAGGAACCCCAAACTTAAAACCTGAGGTTATCTGAATTTGACTCCACAATCTCTCAGCGAATTCGTTCATGAAATATTCTAGCTTTTCCTCATATTCACAGAATTCAGTTTGGGGGAGTCATTAAAATCTGTGTGCTGTGAGCCTCCCCTAAACGAAGGCGTTGATTAATCGGTAGCTGAGATACAGCATGTTGCTGTTATCACGCATCCGGTCTCCGATGTTTTCTCTTACAAAAGTAATTCATTGATTTCAGATCCCTGATCAAGTCTAAGCTAATGCCGGCTCTGGTAGAGAATGAGGAAGAGGAGGAGGAAGACTCGGATATTAAAGACCCGCTCCCGGAGAAGCTTCAGAACTCAATGGTGCAAACAATAAATTGAGATATAGATAAAGAAACATGTTTATCTAGAGGCATCCAGGTAGCGTAGCGGTCTATTCCGTTGCCTACCAGCACGGGGATCGCCAGTTCGAATCCCTGTCTTACCTCTGGCTTGGTCGGGCGTCCCTACAGACATAATTGGCTGTATCTGCAGATGGGAAGCCGGATGTGGGTATGTGTCCTGGTGGCTGCACTAGCGCCCCCTCTGGTTAGTCGGGGCACCTGCTCAGGGGGGAGGGGGAGGGGGAACTGGGGGGAATAACATGCGCTACGTCCCCCTGGTGAAACTCCCCACTGTCAGGTGAAAAGAAGCGGCTGGTGACTCCACATGTATCGGAGGAGGCATGTGGAAGCCCTCCCCGGATCAGCAGAGGTGATGGAGCAGCGACCGGGACGGCTCAGAAGAGTGGGGTAATTGGCCAAGTACAATTGGGGAGAAAAAGGGGCAAAAAATCCATAAAGGGCCAAAAAATCCGTAATACATAACAGGAGTGCAAAAATGCATGTCTCATTCCTGTAAATACAGGCAAAAAACAAACAATACGACAAAAACATAGTAGGTAACCATGCTCCTGGATGGTTATGACAGACAGTCATATTTCTCTCTAGTGTAAATCGTAGAGTTTAACCATTATCCTTCCATTTTGCTCTCTGCAGAAGGACATCCTCCTGTCAGATGTGATAGTGTGCTCTGTTGCCTACATCCTAACCTTCGCCGTCACCGCTAGTACAGTCTTCCTCTCTCTCAAGGTGAGTTCCCTGTTTTCCACCTGTATTGGGACAGCTTGAAGATACACCCAGCTGAAACACATTATTTGTGTCTCGTGTACTTGTTAAGGACGGCCGGCTGCAGCGTAAATGTGTTTTATCACTCAGTGTATCGTGCACGCTGTTGTGTATTTCTTTCATTTATTCGCCGGCTTATTTTCAGCCCTTTGTGACCATCGTGTTGTATGCGCTGGCGGGGACCGTAGGTTTCGTCACCCACTACCTGATCCCCCAGCTGAGGAAGCACCACCCGTGGCTATGGATCTCCCACCCCATCCTCAAGACCAAGGAATACCACCAGTTTGAACCCAGAGGTCAGGCCACACAACAGGCCATTAGGGTTACAGTTGACTGCCATCTGTAAAAGGTTGGGACCAGATTATGATTAAAGAAAAAAAAAAAAGGAGATGATTTGTTTTGAGATCATTTTAAAATAATAAATGATAATAATAAATAATTAAAATAATAATGTTGACTCAGATACACAAACAAAAACCTCTGATTAAACAGGACAAGGTTTTTTTTTCCATACACAAAATGGCCCAGTGACGGCTGGTGGGGATATTGGGTGGGTGGGCTAATAAACACATCGTGCCCATCAATAGTTCACACTGAAGCAACAGCAGCATCACACCCGAGATACCAAGTTACAGCAATGACACATTATACCTTGTTATAGCAGGTGCTCTACAACAACACTATAGGGAAATACCCACAAGAATGGCCTGATGCCAAAAAACTCTGTATCTGCCTCTTCTCTCTCTCTCTCTCTCTCTCTCTCTCTCTCTCTCTCTCTCTCTCTCTCTCTCTCTCTCTCTCTCTCTCTCTCTCTCTCTCTCTCTCTCCTCTCTCTCTCTCTCTCTCTCTCTCTCTCTCTCTCTCTCTCACACACACACACACGCACACAGTGGGGAACAGAAGAGTGAGTTTCAAAGAAGGTTGAATGAGTTCATCTGGATACAATGTTTATTGACAGATACGTGTCATCACGCAACTAAGTAACACCTTCGGTTTCGGCTGACTGCAGATATCCTCCCCCATGTAAACAACACAGGGGCATAACGACCGAAACCAACGGCCAGTTTCACATCCTTACCTGGATTATTGAGCACGCATAAAGACACTTTTTAGCGATCATTTTCTCATCTTTATTATAAAAGATAGCGAGGGCTTAGCCCCGTCAGCCCATTTGTACCAGCCGTCCCAGCGAAAAACCCATCTGCTCAAAAAAGAAAAAAAAAAAACCCAAATAATATGTCGTTGTTACTGACAGCTGTCACGGAATAAAGACCAGAGATTAAGCAGATAAAAACATCCTTCTGAGAAACTTGGCCAAGTCTGTCGGGGCCAAGCTCTTGGGATGTGTCAGTCTAACAGGTGTGTCCCTCTTCTGTCCAGAGGATGCTGTGCTGATGTGGTTTGAGCGACTGTACGTCGGCCTGCTGTGTTTTGAGAAGTACGTGGTTTACCCCGCCATCGTGCTGAGTGCGCTCACTAACGACGGCTTTGCCCTCAGTCACCGCAAGAAGCTGGGGATCCAGTAAGTGACACACACACACACACACACACACACACACACACACACACACACACACACACACACACATACATACTCACATACTGTCTTTTATGGTAGGCCAGGCTGGCTGTGTATGTGAATGTGTGTTGTTGATGGGTGTGTACATGTGCAGGTGTGTGTGTGTGTGTTTGTACATACATGACTGTCTGTATACATGTACGTGGCTGTGCACATGTCTTTGTGTCTGTCTACCTGAATGTGTGCAGCGGCCTACCCATTAAATTTTCTGGCGGGTGCCTGTAATAGCTTGTGTCTTTCATGGCTCTCTCCAATCACCTCCTTCCAGCTGTGATGTTTTTCTGATGACGGTTGCGGGTCTCAAACTCTTGCGCTCGTCCTTCTGCGACCCCAGCTTCCAGTTCCTGACACTCCTCTTCACGCTTGTGTTCTTCCACTTTGACTGTCCGCACGCCTCCGAGAGCTTCCTGCTTGACTTTTTCCTCATGTCCATCATCTTTCACAAGGTCAGAAAGTGATGTCAAAGGTGGCGATGATGCTGTTTGTAGTGATGGCTGATAAAACGACAGCTCTTTCCTCGCAAAGTGTATATGTCATATGGGGTACAGTTTTAAAGAAAATGTTCTTGCAAAGGGGCATCCAGGTGGCGTGGCGGTCTACTCCGTTGCCTACCAACACGGGGATTGCTGGTTCAAATCCCCGTGTTGCCTCCGGCTTGGTCAGGCGTCCCTACAGACACAATTGGCTGTGTCTGTAGGTGGGAAGCCGGATGTGGGTATGTGTCCTGATCGCTGCACTAGCGCCTCCTCTGGTCAGTCGGGGCGCCTGTTCAGGGGAACTGGGGGGAATAGCTTGATCCTCCCACATGCTACGCTTCCCTGGCGAAACTCCTCACTGTCAGGTGAAAAGAAGTGGCTGGCGACTCCACATGTATCGGAGGAGGCATGTGGTAGTCTGCAGCCCTCCCCGGATCAGCAGAGGGGGTGGAGCAGAGACCGGGACGGCTCGGAAGAGTGAGGTAATTGGCCAAGTACGAGTGGGGAGAAAAGGGGGTGGGGGGGGGATCCAAAAAAAAAGGTCTTGCAAAAAGATTTTCCCAGCTATTGATGAAATACCTGTTTTGTTTGTGATGAAAACACCCAATTAGGAGCAATGGAGACAGATTCACTACCGTTAAGCAAAAATTGTTCAAAACTCACATGAAATTGAAACTTGAAAATACGAAACCGAAGAGGTGGAGTCACACCAAAAGTTACTCGCAGTTACTCCCGGCAAAAAAACAAAACAAAACAACAAAAAAACCCAGTGCTAATGGTTTTATTTTTGCAGGCAAGCTGGTGATTTGCAGGCTTTGCTGATATGCATTCAGATCAACAGTCCGACTGAGATAATGGTTACTGGGGAATACTGTAGTTGTGGTTATAAATAGACAAACACAGATGGCACGCACACAGACGTAGACCCATGGAGACAGACAGGGTGCACACAAACAGGTGGACAGGCAGATAGATACAAAACTATCAAAGGGACACTTCTGTGCAAGGTCAGGACTGTCCATGTATGCAAGTGGGCTGATGCTGTTCAGTGATGAGGGCACACACATCGATTCCCCCAGGCTGCAAAATAAACATAGAGTAGAAGAAAATTAAAAAAAAAAAACAGCTGTTGAAAAGAGCTCATTGAAATTCAAGCTGAAATGTTATGGAAATGATTAAATTCTTACATTTTATACGAATACTTAGGGGTATTTATCATGTTATTCATATTTAACAGCGTTCAGCTTTGGAGAAAAGTACATTGAAAATTGTACGCAGGCAGGGATATTACTTGCTGGCTAGTTGTGTGTGCACTTCCTTCTCTATTATCTACAGATGTCTAATTTATATGAGCTATGAACTCTCTCTGTCTGTCTGTCTGTCTGTCTGTCTGTCTGTCTGTCTGTCTGTCTGTCTGTCTCTCTCTCTCTCTCTCTCTCTCTCTCTCTCTCTCTCTCTCTCTCTCTCTCTCTCTCTCTCTCTCTCTCTCTCTCTCTATATATATATATATATATATATATATATGTATGTATAAAACCCTTTTCCCACTGGCCAAAAAACCCACTAATGTCCACCTTTGGTCAATGTAAAATGGCATGAAACAGGCTTGTACTGTCTCATAAAGAATTTACTTGACTCACTGGATTATATATATAGTATAGTGGGCAGCCTGTCCAGGGAGTCTCCCCGCAGCCTGTCCAGGGAGTCTCCCCGCCTGCCGCCCAATGACTGCTGGGATAGGCTCCAGCAGACCCTCGACCCTGACAGCAGGATAAGCGGTTTGGATGAATGGATGTTTAAACACTTGGGGTCAACTGTCCAAAGTAACGGGGAGTGCAGAAGAGAGGTGAAGAAGAAAGTGCAGGCAGGGTGGAGTGGGTGGAGAAGAGTGTCAGTAGTGATTTGTGACAGAAGAATATCAGCAAGAGTTAAAGGGAAGGTTTACAAGATGGTTGTGAGACCAGCTATGTTATATGGTTTAGAGACAGTGGCACTGATGAAAAGACAGGAGGTGGAGTTGGAGGTGGCAGAGTTGAAGATGCTAAGATTTTCACAGGGAGTGACGAAGAAGGACAGGATTAGGAACGATTATATTAGAGGGACAGCTCAGGTTGGATGGTTTGGAGACAAAGTAAGAGAGGCAAGATTGAGATGGCTTGGACATGTGTGGAGGAGAGATGCTGGGTATATTGGGAGAAGGATGCTGAATATGGAGCTGCCAGGGAAGAGGAGAAGAGGAAGGCCAAAGAGGAGGTGTATGGATGTGGTGAGGGAGGACATGCAGGTGGCTGGTGTGACAGAGGAAGATGTAGAGGACAGGAAGAGATGGAAACGGATGATCCGCTGTTGCGACCCCTAATGGGAGCAGCCCAAAGTAGTAATAATAGTAGTATATATATATATATGTGTGTGTGTGTGTGTGTGTGTGTGTGTGTGTACATGTTGGTCTGTTTCATAAAACCTTCAGCTCACATTTTCATGCCTGTATTCGACAAAAAAAGGAGGGCTGAGGAAAACAAATTTAATGGGTTTTTCCCCCCAAAAGAAGCCTGTGTATGTGTGTGTGTGTGTGTGCGCGTGTGCGTGCGTGCTCCTTTTTCCTGTGTTGTCCATTATGCATGAACAGGGGGCCAATAGGGGGCTGCAGGCTAATTATTCCGTACAGCTTTGTTTAACACTTGACCTGAGCTGTTAGACCCTGATTTCACTGCTGGTGGTGGAAATAATTTAATTCCTCTTAAAGGGACCGAGTTATTGAAACCAGGAAAGGAGTGAAATTTAATTCCCGTCCTGGTGGCCAGCGGGTCTTCTGTTTTGTGTTGGCAGTTCTGTTTGTGTAGGCCTGATTGCCCTGCCGTTTGTGTTTGTTTACAGATGCGCGATCTGCTGCTGAAGCTTCATTTCATCCTGGTTTACATCGCTCCCTGGCAGATTGCCTGGGGAAGCGCCTTCCACGCCTTCGCTCAGCCCTTCGCTGTACCTCGTATCCTTCGCCGTGTCTGAATGCGTGTACTTGGATGTGCACGTGTGTGTGTGTGTGTGTGTGTGTGTGTGTGTGTGTGTGTGTGTGTCTGTTTCTATTTACTTTCCTTTACCTGCATGTGTGCGTGTGTGTGTTCAGACTCAGCCATGCTGTTGCTCCAGACCCTGTTGACCACCGTCTTCTACACTCCCCTGGCCCCCTTCCTCGGCAGTGCCATCTTTATCTCCTCCTACCCGCGGCCTGTCAAGTTCTGGGAGCGCAACTACAAGTAAGGCCCCCACGGAGAGGAGGCAGTGGGGTTTTGGGGAGGGGGAGGGGGGGGTTGTTGCTGGACAGAAAGCATGTTAGAAAATGCAAAAGCAAGTGCGAGGTTTAGTGAGGCGTAGAGACACTTGCAGAGAGAGAGAGAGCTAGAGAGAGCTAGAGAGAGAGAGAGAGAGAGAGAGAGTGGGCTAAAGGAAGTGCTGTAAAACCAGGGAGGTAAAAGCAGATACAGAGAGAGAGTTAAATGGGGGGATGTGGAGGAAGAGGAAGGGGTGGAAATGTACATCGAAGAAACCCTGTCGTGAATATGTGACCACTCATGTTCTCGACTAGGCCGAGGAACAGACAGGCACTCTTTTTTTTCTTCCCCCTCTCTCGTTCCATTTCCAGCCAACCTCTCCAACCCCAGCCGCCCTCTCATTTATTGATGGGGATGACTGTTTCTACCTCAGCTCACAGAGCGTCGCAGAAGCACGCTGTCCTCGAGCTATGCCAGACTTCTGTTGTATAAACCCCA
This sequence comes from Lampris incognitus, assembly GCF_029633865.1. NCBI lineage: Eukaryota > Metazoa > Chordata > Actinopteri > Lampriformes > Lampridae > Lampris > Lampris incognitus. The sequence goes on from NC_079223.1 coordinate 17,399,631, forward strand.
GCGGTTTGACCGAAAACACAGCGCGGCAGCAGCTGTTGCTGAAGCTCCTTGCTCTCTTGAGTAAACGCGGTGTAGACGGCAGGAATGAAATGAGTGAATTTAATGTCTCAGACGGCATCGTGTACCCCTGAGGTCAGAATCTGATCCCGGTGCCTTTGGAGATAGATCTGTATGTGCAGTGTGAGCGCCATGCTAGAGACGTGCAAATGCAAAGACCAGAAAATGGCATTATCTTTAAAAAGAGCGATTAAAAGGGCAAAAACAAAGAGGCGAATGTCAGATATTGTCATATATTGTTGTATGTTGTACTGGTTGTAAAGCCCTTGGGGGCTTAATTCCATGTGACTTTGGGCTATACAAACAGATTTGACTTGAGGCAGGGCGACAAACAAGAGGGCTTTTTTTTGTGCAATATTTAAAGAGTTTAAATTGAAGTTTATGAGTTTTGTTGTAGCACAACCGTACAACCTGCCTGATTTTGTCCGACCTCACTGTGTTGAACTAGGTGTTTAAAGGTACCGACCTTCATTTCACCCTCTAATTTGCTGAGAAACTCAACATCAGCCCAGTTTTAGGAGTATTTCAATGGCTTTTAATAGGCAAATATATTGTCTTGCTTCAACATTTTTTCGACCTTTTCTCTTTGTTGCCATTTTAAGAGACAGCGTGGCTGCTATGATCCATGTTACTTTGATAAAAATCATTATTTATAAAGTTGGGAAGGTGTTTGTAACATTGCGTAAGTGGCAGTGATTTTCAGCTCCATTTTAACCGTCTCACCATGCATGTTAAGGCTGACTGATCGATATGTTTAAATCCCGTCTAACCTCCTTCTGTTTGCAGCACCAATCGTATTGATAACTCCAACAGCAGGCTGGTGTCCCAGGTGGATAAAGAGACCGGTAAGGCCTCTATTTTATTTTATTTTATTTTATTTTGATTTTGGGATACTTTATTGATCCCCATAGGGAAATTACACTTTGCATTTAACCCATCCTAGCTGTGTAGCTAGGGGCAGTGGGCAGCTGCTGTGCAGCACCCGGGGACCACCTCCAGTTCGTCTTGCCATGCCTCGGTCAAGGGCACAGACAGGAGTAGTAACCCTAACATGCATGTCTTTTTGATGATGGATGAAACCGGAGCACCCGGAGAAAACCCACCGCAGACACAGGGAGAACATTCAAACTCCACACAGACATGACCTGGGATGACCCCCAAGGTTGGACAACCCCGGTTTTCGAACCCAGGACCTTCTTGCTGCGAGGCGACAGTGCTAACCACTGGGCTACTGTGCCACCCATGCCGTTAGTCCAAGTTATTAGTTTGCTCCTCCACTCAGTTCCCATCCAGCACACTAGATCTTCTTCTGATTCTCAGTATGCTGCGTACACCACTTGACCTCAAACCAGCGAGCCGACAAATTGTTGAAGAAATCAATGACTTGGGGGGGGGGGGATCTAAAGAGAGCTGATGATGATTCAGGATGCCATGTGTAGTCCAGCTTGAATCCTGATGTCTGTTGTTGAGGGGTATGATGAATAACAAATCAAAGTGACTGAGACAAACACATTTAAACAGAAAGGTGGCTGATGCGTGGCGTGTTTGCCAGTGCTGAAGTGATTAGTTGATTAATCGATCAGTTGATCAACAGAAAATTAATTGATCACAATTCTGGTAATCGTTTGAGTCATTCATCAATGAAAAATATCAAACATTTGTTGCTTGCTGTTTCGTAAATGCTGAGATTTGCTTGCCTTCTGCTGATTTCTATCATGATGAAATGAATTGTTTAAGTTTTTTTTTTTGGCTGTTGGTCTGACTAAGTAAACAGTTTGAAGACCTCACTTCTAATGGACTAAATGATTAATCAAAAAATAATCGATTATGAAAATAATCAAGCCATCCAGTCCTTGTATAACCCAAGTGAGAGCTGTGTCCGCATTCTCAGCACAAAGTCAAACACGTTTTCGGTGGGTGTCAGACTCCGCCAAGGTTGTCCCTTGTCTCCAATTCTGTTTGTGATATTCATGGACAGGATCTCAAAGCACAGCCAAGGTGAGGAGTGTGTCTATTTTGATAATCACAAAATTGCATCTCTGCTCTTCGCAGATGATGTGGTTTTGTTGGCTTCATCAGAACGCAACCTCCAGCACGCACTGGGGCGGTTTGCAGCTGAGTGTGAAATGGCCGGGATGAGAGTCAGCACCTCCAAGTTTGAGGCCATGGTTCTCTACCGAAAAATGGTGGATTGCTACCTCCGGGTTGGGGATGAGATGTTGCCTCAAGTGAAGGGGTTCAAGTATCTCGGGGTCTTGTTCACGAGTCAGGGTAGGATGGAACAGGAGATTGACAGGCAGACTGGTGCAGCATCAGCAGTAATGCGGACGTTGTACCGGACCGTTATGGTGAAGAGGGAGCTGAGCCGGAAGGCAAAGCTCTCAATTTACCAGTCAATCTTCGTTCCAACCCTCACCTATGGTCATGAGCTTTGGGTAGTGACCAAAAGGGTGAGATCACGGAAACAAGCAGCTGAAATTAGTTTCCTCAGTAGGGTGTTTGGGCTCAGCCTTAGAGATAGGGTGAGGAGCTTGGACATCTGGAGGGAGCTCAGAGTAGAGTCGCTGCTCCTTCGCATCGAAAGGAGCCAGTTGAGATGGTTCGGGCATCTGATTAGGATGCATCCTGGGCACCTTCCTTTGGAGGTTTTTCGGGCACGTCCAACTGGGAGGAGACCCCGGGGTAGACCCAGAACTCCTTGGAGGGACTACATGTCCAATCTGGTCTGGGAACATCTTGGGATCCCCCAGGAGGAGCTGGAGGGTGTTACTGGGGAGAAGGACATCTAGAGTGCCCTACTTAACTTGCTGCCACTGTGACCCGACCCCAGAGAAGCAGCTGATGATGAGATGAAAATAATCAGCCGACATCTTCCATGTTCAAACACGCTGAGGAGATATTACTGGTTGCACTTGATGCATAATTTGCTGTGAACGAAGAACAAAGCAAGTCTTCTTTTTTTTTAACCTTTAATCCCCTGAATCCATTTACAAATGTCCATCTAACAACCATTCGTTTTCCCTCCATCTTGTTCTCCCAGGCTGTGACGATAACAACTTAAACTCCATCTTCTACGAGTACCTAACCCGTTCACTGCAGCATTCGCTATGTGGCGACCTGATGTTAGGACGGTGGGGCAACTACAGTGCTGGAGACTGCTTCATCCTGGCCTCGGACTACCTCAATGCCCTGGTCCACCTCATCGAGATAGGCAATGGACTGGTTACCTTCCAGCTGAGGGGTTTGGAGTTCAGAGGTAGTGTGCGACCGAGGGTTATTGCTGTTTTATGTGGTGCTGCTGGAGGCCCGACGCTCAATTCTTCCCTCCTTCATGCCCTCCTTATATCCCTCTTCTCCCATCCTTATTTCACTGCCCACAATAAAAGTTAATTTTGCCAGCGATAAGGGAATGGATTTGATCACTTTTTGATATGTTTGGCAAGCCTAAAGATAAATTGAACGACTGACTGACTGACCGGTCACCCAACTGAATGGCTGATTGCGTCCGCCTCTCTCTCCATCCCAGGCACTTACTGCCAGCAACGGGAGGTGGAGGCCATCACAGAGGGTGTTGAGGAGGATGACGCGTGCTGCTGTTGCGAGCCAGGTCATCTGCCTCACATGCTGTCCTGCAACGCAGCCTTTAACCTGCGCTGGCTGGCCTGGGAAGTGACAGCTACCAAGTACCTACTAGAGGGCTACAGCATCAGTGAGAACAATGCTGCCACCATGCTGCAAGTCTACGACCTGCGCAAGCTGCTCATCACTTACTACCTGAAGGTATGTTTACAACCAATTCAGACACACACAAAGGCAGGCTTTGCAGTCGGAGGGTAAACGTACCCCCAGTTAGGTCGTAAAACTGATTGTGAGGCATATTTTCACAATTCTAATAAGATTGTTGACATTTACAGCATGCTAACGTCTGTCGTGCCAGGGTTTGCAGCATACCCGGTGCAGCCAGAAGGAACTACACGCTGTAAAATGAGCTTTCTTGTGGACCATGCATAATTTATTACACCAAAACAAGTAAACCAACAAGGAAGCAAATAAACAAAGATATTACCGACAATACCACAGTCTTTTGGAAGTTCACCCTTCAGGGGCCAGAAAACAACAACAACTGCAACATGTCACCTCCTTTAATTAAACATGACTCAGTGTCCTGGTGGCTCGAACACATAAACCAAACCACATTCTTGTCTGGGTATCTTGAATAACTGCAATATCAAATGATTAAGTGCAAACACTAGATCTAGCCAATTACCAATTCTTTCATCTGGGATAATATTTTGAGACCCTCATCACACTCTGATGGCTGTTAGATACTCTTAACATAATAGGTTAAAAAACTGGAATACAACACACACAAAAACGTTTTGTCATGAATTAGTTTTAGACGTCAATGGCAGCATGTTAATAGTGTCATTGATACGGCTTGCTAGCCTTAAAATATTGCACCTTTGCACACGCTCTCTGCCCTTTTATCTCTCTCTCTCTCTCTCTCTCTCTCTCTCTCTCTCTCTCTCTCTCTCTCTCTCTCTCTCTCTGTCACTCTCTCTCAAATCTAAAATGTGCCAGATCTATTTGTTGTCCCTCCGTCTCACCCTTTCTCCCCCTCTCGACCTAACCGTCCAACTTGTCCTCTGTCAACACCCCTCGTCCCTCTCACCCACCCTCCACTCGCTCCTATTTTTTCCTCTCCTTACCTTTTTCCTTCTCTCCCTCCTCCTCTTCCTCATCACTGACCACTCCCACTCCCACCAGAGTATCATCTACTTCCTGGTCCAGTCTCCCAAGCTGTCCGGCTGGCTGAAGGATGTAACCATTCAGGACTCACTGCAGTCCTACACCAAATGGCACCACATTGAGCGCGACCCACAGGTCTTCAGTGTGAAGATTGATGAAGACTACGTGCACTGCTTGCAGGGGGTGACGCGTGCCAGTTTCTGCAACGTCTACCTGGAGTGGATCCAGTACTGTGCCGGCAAAATGGAGACAGTAAATTCTTATTGTTTACACTTGCACTACATGTGCGTTGACTTGTGTGACTTGAGTTGTACACTTTACTTTTATGACATTATGTCATCTATCTATCTATCTATCTATCTATCTATCTATCTATCTATCTATCTATCTATCTATCTATCTATCTATCTATCTATCTATCTATCTATCTATCTATCTATCTATCTATCTATCTATCTATCTATCTATCTATCTATCTATCTATCTATCTATCTATCTATCTATCTATCTATCTATCTATCTATCTATCTATCTATCTATCTAGCTAGCTAGCTATCTAATGTAGTCATCGTAGAAGTAAAAATTTAGGACACTTCTTTTGGATTTGGATGCACAACTACTCTAACTTATGGCTGAAAAGTCTCACCAGTTTTCAAATGGCCCTATTTTTGCTTTTTGTATGTGTGGCTCGCTAGGATGCTCAAGTTTACCTTAATGTGTGTGTGTGTGTGTGTGTGTGTGTGTGTGTGTGTGTGTGTGTGTGTGTGTGTGTGTGTGTGTGTGTGTGTGTGTGTAGCCCATGGAAAGTGATGAGGACTCCCCTCTGGTGACTCTGTCCTATGCTCTCTCTGTTCTTGGGAGGAGATCCCTTGGCACAGCATCACACAACATGTCCAATAGGTAAGAAAAATAAAGGATTGGTAAGTATCTGTAAATTCAGTAAGGTTCCAATGGCCGTTCACAGTACTTTTTAAAGCCTCCCAAAATCATAATTTAGTGAGATATAATGGCATAGTACTCCAAATATAACTGAAAAAATAAGTGAAAGAGAAGTGACTTTCTACTTCTCACTCTGATGCAGAAACATCTAGTTCATATACTCGTCCCGCAGCTTATGTGATTCAAAAAGCAACTCGCATTGATGAAAAAAAAATACTTCTATAAAAATACAGGATACCGAAAAACAGATGTTTGCTGGGATTATCTGTAGAAACAGGACAGTGGTTATCGTTGATGTTGTGGGGGTATTTACCTGCAGTTAGACAGGTTGACCAGGAGGGGGCAGTGAAACACTTCACACGTCCACTTCATTCAGACAGATTTGACCGAGTGAACATGATTGTGCCAACAAAGCTCTTGCCCTCGCCTGGTTTGTATGATGAGAATATCCAGCCTCATCTTCATTCTGTCTCATCCTCATCCCAACACGAAGTCTGGAGTCGTTCCTGTATGGTTTCAACACACTCTTCAAAGGAGACTTCCGCATTGCCACCAAAGACGAGTGGGTGTTCGCTGATATGGACCTTCTGCAGAAGGTGGTGGCTCCCGCCGTCAGGATGAGCCTCAAACTGCACCAGGTGAAAATATCCTGTTCGAACCCTATGTCTCACTAGCACCTACCCCCCCCCCCATCTCTCACTCTCTCTGTGCCTCTGCAGCTCTCTTCTTTTCTCCTCTGTTTTTTCCCACCCTCTATTTCTTTCCCTGAGGTGAGATGTTCCACTGTAAATTACCGTCTTTCATGATAATTCAGTATGATTTCACACAATCGGCTTCTTCAGTGGCATTTTATTTTAGGCTCCACTGAACTGAACTCTGTTCCATTGCTTTTCGATGTCGTAATGCTTCTTTTCCAGCATGAATGTGTTAGTTTTCTGTTGCTCACACAGTTTCTGCATGACAGTAAGCTTGTTCTGCGATTCTGCTAAATTCTAATGGGCCCTCTTGTGTTTTACTGCTTGCATTATCTTCCCTCTCAGGACCATTTCACATGTCTGGAGGAGACAGAGGAGGCGTCCATCTTGTACGAGGCCATCAGCAACTACCGTAGCAGCTTGGTCATCTGCCATGAGAGCGACCCCGCTTGGCGTAAGGCGGTCCTGTCCAGCCGCGACACGCTGCTCACGCTGAGGCACATGATCGACGACGGGACGGACGAGTACAAGATCATCATGCTGTACAAACGCCACCTGAGCTTCAAGGTCATCAAGGTAAACGAAGGCCGGGCGTTCCTCCGTGTTGTCGTCATCATGTTTTTGGGTTAGGTGTGGTTAAATGGTCTGGTCTCCTCTTGTCTGTTCTCTCCTTGCTCTGTAGATCAACAAGGAGTGTGTGCGTGGTCTGTGGGCGGGCCAGCAACAGGAGCTGGTCTTCCTGCGGAACAGGAACCCGGAGCGTGGCAGCATTCAGAACTCCAAGCAGGCGTTGAGAAACATGGTCAACTCATCCTGCGACCAGCCACTTGGCTACCCAATGTTAGTGTCGCCACAGGCTGTGCTCCTATTGCCGTCATGCCAGATGGGTAGAAGGGGGTGTTAGATACAGACACAGATAACTTTATTTTTTCTGTAAGGAACTTGGATTGTGGAAGGCATATGCAGAGAGGCACACCGACACACACACATGGGACAAGACAAGCCAGTGTAGTATGAAAATATATGTCCTAAAATTAAAAAAAATAAAAATGTGTTGTCGATGGCGACACGTGGAATGGCATCTGTCAGTGTGCACATTTTGTTTGTTTGTTTTCTTTTTTGGTTGGCACATCACATGCATACTATATTAATCCCCATAGGGAAATTCCTCTCAGCATTTAACCCATCCTAGCTGTGTAGCTAGGAGCCATGGGCTGCTTCCTTCATGCTGCGCCTGGGGACCAACTCCACTTCTTTTCCCATTGCCTTGGTCAGGGACACAGACAGGAGTATTAACCCTAACATGCGTGTTTTTTTTTATGGTGGGAGAAACCGGAGCACCCGGGGAAAACCCACTACAGACACGGGGAGAACATGCAAACTCCACACAGAAAGGACCTCGGATGACCCCCCAAGGCTGGACAACCCTGGGGTTCGAACCCAGGATCTTCTTGCTGTGAGGCGAGAACGTTAACCACTGGGTCACCGTACCGCCGTTTGTTTGTTTACTGACGACCGAGTGCGTTTGTTTTCTTGATTATTGTTTGTTTTTGTTGTGCACCAGCCACACAGATGTTAAGAAGCGGTTTCCTGCGAGGGTAACCTGTAGTGAAAAAAATCTGCCTTTGTTGAAGTGTGATGTTTGTTGTATGACTATTAGTCAATAGTCAGTGGTCCATATCCCTTCACATCATATGTACGAATCTTTGAAAATTTTCAAAATGACAAGACATTAACCCTAATGACTGTGTCGGTAGGCTAGTATGCAGTTGAATAACGTTTGAGCTGGAGTTGATCAGGGACGATGATGCTGTCATGTATTTATATATACGTTGAAAATTGTTGTTCTATTCAGAAAGGGAACTTTTGTTATGGCCTACCCTTCAAGGATTTTTAAATGCTGAAAATATGACCTGTGCTGTCTCGTTAATCTAGGTATGTGTCGCCGTTAACCACGTCGTATGCCGGGACACACCGGATGCTCCGCAGCATCGGAGGAGGGCCGTTAAGTCTGGACTCCATACGCAGCTGGTTCTGCTCCAAATGGCTACGGTCAGTCCACCGGAATATAGTATCTGTGTGTGTGTGTGTGTGTGTGTGTGTGTGTGTGTGAGAGAGAGTCAATCTTAAGACGTCTTGGGCACAAGCTTTTCACTTTTCCTTGACCTCACTTGAAAACATCACAAAAGTCAAGGAAAAACTTCAGAAGTGCCTTTGGGTATATGTCTGAGAAATCAAACATCCTTTCCTGCAGTTTCCTGAGTTTGACGTTGAGTGATATCGATGTTGCTGCTCAATAGGAAAAACTACAAATTCACAAATACTTTGCTTCCAGAAAGTGCACTTACAGTCTGTTTTATCGCCCATTTAATTTTCTAACGATAGAATGGCAATAAAAACCCAATTAGCTGTGGGCTAACCAGGGCACAAAAAGAATGAACAGGGGATACTCTATAGCATCCATCCATCCATTATCCGAGCCACTTATCCCAATTGGGGTCGCGGGATGCTGGAACCTATCCCAGCAGCCGTTGGCCAGCAGGCGGGGAGACACCCTGGACAGGCCGCCAGCCTGTCACAAGGCCGACACATTCATACCTAGGGACAATTTAGTATGTCCGATTCACCTGACCTACATGTCTTTGGACTGTGGGAGGAAACCGGAGCCCCTGGAGGAAACCCACGCAGACATGGGGAGAACATGCAAACTTCACACAGAGGACGACCCGGGATGACCCCCAAGGGTGGACAAGCCTGGGGTTCAAACCCAGGACGTTCTTGCTGTGAAGCAACCGCGCTAACTACTGCACCACTGTGCCGCTCCTCTATAGCACACAAACAAATAGCCTGGCAGTATGCATAAGGAAAAGAAGAAAGGAAAAATAAGGAAATAAAGTCATGTATAGATCCTCAGATATCTTATAGCAAGCAGCACTATGATTACAGCATATGCTTATCCTGATCCTGATCCAGGTCCAATCCAGCCCATCATTGCCAATTAACAAGCAACACATAAATGCAACACATCACATGCATTTGCATCCTTTCACCACCATGCCAGTGTTCGGCCAACGCTTTACTTTTATCGGGAGACTCTGAGCCATGAATCGCATATACAACCATTAAAATTCATGGTATTGCAGTCCGGGAATCCGATCTTTCTCTCTCACAAGGTTGGTCCTGTGTTCCCTCGCCGTAAAGAAGTAGGAAAGGAGCCATGAGGCTTCCTCCACTAAAGTGACCATCCCAACTCCGACCGCTTCTTTTCCATGGCTGCCGTGAAAAACCCCTCCAGGTCACGCATGTTCTGCAGGAAACCTGCTCGGTCCGTTTCGATATTCAGATGCACCCCTCAAATGAATTTCCTAAACCAGTGGTTTCAAGGTGGTCCTCGGGTACCATCAGTAGGGCTTGTTTTCTCCTCTGACAGGCAGTTTATTACATACCCCGCTTGTGTCCGGGACCCAAGCCATTTCAGATCGGGAACAACAGGTGAATGTAATGAACGACCTATTAGAATAGAAAACCAGCGGTGCCGACGGTACACGAGGATCAGATTGAAAACCACAAGTGATTAAAAACCCTACACCCGTTCCTCTTCACTACGGCAAGCACTGCAGTCAACCCGGTCATTAATTTGAGGTGAAAAATCCATCTCTTCCCCCCCGGTCCAACATCATCCAACTAACACAGGAAGACATAGACATATATTCCCATTTATAGCACCATCTTGCTGCCTTCTTTCTCCACATGTGCCGGTTGAGTCATAAGAAATTTCAGTTATTCGGGGCTTCCTGGTGGCTCAGTCAGAGGAAGACAAACGATCTGGGCTCAGGCCAGATGCTGCAGCATGTTCCCGCACGTTTGAATTTGGGAATCCCTTGCAACGTACCATTCCCTTTTTCTCTACTGTACTACTAACTAAATGCTAATCCTGCAGGGGGGGAAAAAAGCCACTTGGCGCTGCAATAAATCACCCCTGCATCGTCCTAACCAGCTTGTGAAATTAGCTCTTCTATGCACATTTACAAGTACCGGCCCAGTGGAAGTCAGCGCTGCAGAGAGTTTTCGCCGCCAGCTTGATTTGGTTTTAAATGCGTGCACGGGGACTGTGGGAGTGCACGCTTGAGAGAGAGAGAGAGAGAGGTTCTGGAGAAGAGACTGGGAGGGCAGCCAACGGCATGCTTGAAGTCCCTTCTTCCCTCCTTCCTCCCTCTTCCTTTTGTTGCTCGCCCTTTTTCCTGCTTCTCTTGCCTGACCCTTCCGACACCCCTCATTCTTCTATATACTGACATGAGCTCACCTTATCACACAGGCTCTGCATTAATCTGCACACCTCCTGAGTGTGTGTGTGTGTGTGTGTGTGTGTGGACCTGAGTGTGAGTTTGTGTCATGTTACTGCACTGTCTTGAGCCGAGCTTTCCTTTCAGGTTAGATTAGATTGTAAATCTGGTTTCGGTGGTCTCGTGTTTTAAATTGTTGTCTTCATTTAAATCAGTGGCCAGGGAGCGGAGAGGTGGAGCGTGCCAAGCCACACTAAGCCAATTTTAGAAGCCCGCTCTGCAATGTGCTACATAAACTAGTGCACTTATGTAACTTTGTGTGTCTGTGAATGAGGGACTGAGTGTATATATTCATGTCTGTGGATGTGTGTGTGTGTGTGTGTGTGTGTGTGTTTGTCTGTGTGTTTATCAGATGGGACTGTTAAGGCTTGCTGAATTTTTTATGGCTATCTGAGGGCGAAGGCACCCATGTGGTTTGTGTCAGTGTGAACAGAAATGATTCAAGTCACATGCATGTGTTTATATATAAATGTGTGTGTGTGTGTGTGTGTGTGTGTGCGTGCACATGTGTGCACATGTGTTTATTTTATAGGGTGCGTAAGGACAACCTGACCAGCTGCAACAGCGGGGTGAACATGGATGATGTCGACTGTGGTGCTGGTGGTTCATCCTCCATGAGTCACAACCACCCTTCTTCGGTCACCTCCAACAGCCTGAGCCTTTATCAGCACAGGGCCCGGACCACTCACAACCACAGACCCCACAACACCGGTAGCTGCTGCTGGTCACACGGGCCAAATACACCATCCGTACAGACATGACAGAGCTATGGACAGGTTCACACGAAGGATGCACCCCCCCCCCCACACACACACACAAACAAACTTACTCTATTACTTGGGTTCTAAGCCTCAACCAGAATAGCCTATTTTAACATGCATGGACAGACTTGCAAACACAATATGAATACATATATACAGATGCATATATGTTTAACAGCGCGCACACACACACACACACACACACACACACACACTGGTGTGCATCTTGCATGTGTTTAATGTCAACATGCATGTATGTGTATGTTTCTCCAGCCAGGAGAGAGTACCGCAGCCGGTCAGTTCAGCCCCAGAGCCAGCGGCCTCCTGTCAGCAGCCAATCAGGGCCCATCCTGGACTCAGGCTCCGCTCATGGCTTGGTCCAGCGTCTGTCCAATAGTCAGTTGTCCTTCAACACCTCTATAGCCTCCATCTTCTCCCAGGTACACACACACACACAATGTGAGGATGCTGCCTCATGTTGCTTTTTCTTGACCCACTCCTAACTGTGTTGTCTTTGCTGAGATAGTAACGCGGTGAAGGGATTTTAAAAGTATGCATTTTCCCCTTCCTCTCTGTCTCGCTGCCTTTCTCTCCAGGTCCCTCGTCTGTCAGGAGCTGGTGGGATCAGCTCCCAGCTGCAGGCAGCGCAGCATCAGCAGCGCTCCAGCCAGGTGGGGACTCGGGCAGGCTGGATGGACACATGCATCATGTGGGCCTGTTTTTGATTCAGTTCAGACCCAGGCGGGATATCCCGGGACAGTGATCTGTGCCCTAAAACATATTTTCAAGTTTTCAACCCCTTTGTGCACATCCTAAGCAGCTATACATTACCCCTCCATAGATATACACTCACCGGCCACTTTATTAGGCACACCTGTCCAACTGCTCGTTAACACAAATTTCTAATCAGCCAATCACATGGCAGCAACTCAATGCATTTAGGCATGTAGACATGGTCAAGACGATCTGCTGCAGTTCAAACCGAGCATCAGAATGGGGAAGAAAGATGATTTAAGTGACTTTGAACGTGGCATGGTTGTTGGTGCCAGACAGGCTGGTCCGAGTATTTCAGAAACTGCTGATCTACTGGGATTTTCACGCACAACCATCTCTAGGGTTTACAGAGAATGGTCTGAAAAACAGAAAATATCCAGTGAGCGGCAGTTCTGTGGGCGAAAATGCCTTGTTGATGCCAGAGGTCAGAGGAGAATGGCCAGACTGGTTCGAGCTGATAGAAAGGCAACAGTAACTCAAATAACCACTCATTACAACCGAGGTATGCAGAAGAGCATCTCTGAACGCACAACACGTCGAACCTTGAGGCAGATGGGCTACAGCAGCAGAAGACCACACCGGGTGCCACTCCTGTCAGCTAAGAACAGGAAACTGAGGCTACAATTCGCACAGGCTCACCAAAATTGGACAATAGAAGATTGGAAAAACGTTGCCTGGTCTGATGAGTCTCAATTTCTGCTGCGACATTCGGATGGTAGGGTCAGAATTTGGCGTCAACAACATGAAAGCATGGATCCATCCTGCCTTGTATCAACGGTTCAGGCTGGTGGTGGTGGTGTAATGGTGTGGGGGATATTTTCTTGGCACACTTTGGGCCCCTTAGTACCAATTGAGCATCGTGTCAATGCCACAGCCTACCTGAGTATTGTTGCTGACCATGTCCATCCCTTTATGACCACAGTGTTCCCATCTTCTGATGGCTACTTCCAGCAGGATAACGCGCCATGTCATAAAGCTCGAATCATCTCAGACTGGTTTCTTGAACATGACAATGAGTTCACTGTACTCAAATGGCCTCCACAGTCACCAGATCTCAATCCAATAGAGCACCTTTGGGATGTGGTGGACCGGGAGATTCGCATCATGGATGTGCAGCCGACAAATCTGCAGCAACTGCGTGATGCTATCATGTCAATATGGACCAAACTCTCTGAGGAATGTTTCCAGTACCTTGTTGAATCTATGCCACGAAGGATTAAGGCAGTTCTGAAGGCAAAAGGGGGTCCAGCCCGGTACTAGCAAGGTGTACCTAATAAAGTGGCCAGTGAGTGTATATGGCACATGTCTCATTATGTTTTAGTTGCATAAAGTTTCATCCCACTTTCCCCTTTGTGTGAGAAAGAAATAGGCGTGATATCTCCTTTTTCTCATTATTTGTGCGAGTTTAAAATTGTAAGTAAGTAAAACAATAAAGGCATCTAGATTTTTTTTTGGATTTCCCCCCCTCCCCAATTGTACCCATCCAATTGCCCCACTCTTCCAAGCCGTCTCGGTCGCTGCTCCACCCCCTCTGCCGATCCGGGGAGGGCTGCAGACTACCACATGCCTCCTCCGATACATGTGGAGTCGCCAGCCGCTTCTTTTCACCTGACAGTGAGGAGTTTCGCCAGGGAAGCGTAGCATGTGGGAGGATCAAGCTATTCCCCCCAGTTCCCCTGAACAGGCGCCCCGACTGACCAGAGGAGGCGCTAGTGCAGCGATCAGGACACATACCCACATCCGGCTTCCCACCTACAGACACAGCCAATTGTGTCTGTAGGGATGCCTGACCAAGCTGGAGGTAACATTTGGATTCGAACCAGTGATCCCCGTGTTTGTAGGCAATGGAATAAAGCGCCATGCCACCCGGACGCCATGCACCTGGATTTATTTTTTTTTTGCTCAATTTTTTCGATTTATTTGCCCACGTACACCACTTAGTAAGCCATCTTTCAGCTTTTTGAACCTGGGCATGGGGAGATAGATGTCAGCAGATGCAGTGATTGGGGTTAATAGTTTGGCAGCCTTGCATTAAAAAAAAAAATCTCTAAGACAAATTGACAAGGGACTTTGGTCTCCACAATTATTTCACTGTTGAATGCAGAAACTTTGTTTTGATTCAGAACTTAACGTTTCCGGGCGCGCAGGTAGCATAGCGGTCTTTTCTGTTGCCTACCAACACAGAGATCGCTGGTTCGAATCCCCATGTTACATCTGGCTTGGTCGGGCATCCCTGCAGACACAGTTGTCCGTGTCTGCGGGTGGAAAGCCAGATGTGGGTATGTGTCCTGGTCGCTGCACTAGCGCCTCCTCTGCTCAGTCGGGGCGCCTGTTCAGGGGGGAGGGGGAACTGGGGGGAATAGCATGATCCTCCCATGTGCTACGTAACCCTGGTGAAGCTCCTCACTGTCAGGTGAAAAGAAGCGGCTGCAGACTCCACATGCATAGCAGGAGGCATGTGGTAGTCTGCAGCCCTCCCCGGATCGGCAGAGGGGGTGGAGCAGCGACCGGGACGACTCAGAAAACAGGGTAATTGGCCAAGTACAGTTGGGGAGAAAAATATGTACATTGTTACATTGGCAATATGTACATTGTTACATCATGCCAATAAAGCCATTTGAATCGAATTGAAAAAGGGGTAAACCCCCCCCCCCAAAAAAGAAAAAAAGTCTCCTCTTAAATCGTACCATAAACAGAAGTGGCAGTGGCAAACTTATTGACACCCTAGATTTAATATTTGGTAGCACATCCAGAGAGTTGAATCCGTTCATCTGGATGACGTTGTGTCCAGATGAACGGATTCAACTCTCTGAGATTTCCTCCCCTGGAGTACTGAGCATGCACCAAGACATTTGGTAGCACAACTCTTAAGGAAATTAACTGCACCCAGGCTGCTCTTCTAGCCTTGAGATGGTCCATGCTTGGCTATTCTCCTCTTTCTGACCTTCTCAGACAATTCTCTCTGCTTTTCTTTCTTTTCTCCATGTTCAGTGTGGTTCACAAAGAGACACTAAACAGCAGAAGGAGTACTTTTCACCATTCACACTGGCTGGATGAGTGATCGTGAGATTGTGCGCACCTTTGACTCACTGCAGCGGAGTTCAGTTACTAGTTAAAGGAGTCACCCATTTGAAATCCAGTTATTTCTAGCAATATGTAATATTGTCCATGCCATTTTAGGATTTGTGTGGGGGGGTTTTTTCCAGGTATTTTAGTTTTGCTCCACTGCCAACCAAAGAAATACATATGTGGGCACCAAAAAAACATTTTAATTACAACAATCTCCTGGATGACATGGTGCATTATTGAAAAAAAAAATGCAAGGGTGCCACGACTGTACAAGTCGTCCGCTAGTCGGTTGTCTGACTAACAGCTTACTCTCTGGTAGGATGGGAAGCATATAGGTTCGCCTGTATAATGCTGTCCTGTAGGTTGATCAAGCTAGTGGATGAGAAAATGACCCCTACACACCGACTGCTAACTCCTCTGCTGTCCGCACCATTCGTCTCTTTCTAGCAGCTGTTTGTATTCACATTATACTAATACTGGACACTGGTTACTACATTTTCCTCCTCTTTGGTGCCTTTCTCAGGTCTCTTCGTCCTCCTCCACTCTCAGCCTGCTGTTTGGGAAACGTAGTTTTTCCAGCGGTTTGGTCATCTCTGGGCTGTCGGCAGCCGAGGGGGGAAACACCACTGACACGCAGTCCTCATCCAGCGTAAACATCGCCATTGGACCCTCACACAGGTCCAGCAGTCGAGCTACACAGGTAATGTAGACTGTATAGCCCTAACTTCCCCATACAATCCAGTCTTCTCACACACTGCCAGAGTATATATGGTACGCTGTGCATTAATGCCAGCATTACCGTTGTACCTTTACACTGGCCCGATAGTACGGCTACACAGATAAGCCACGGCATGGTGGCCCAGTGGTTAGCGCTGTTGCCTCACAGCAAGGTCTGGGGTTCGAACCCTGAGGTTGTCCAACCTTGAGGGTCAGCCTCTGTGTGGAGTTTGCATGTTCTCCCCCGTGTCTGCGGTGGGTTTTCTCCGGGTGCTTTGGTTTCCCCCACCATCAAAAAGACATGCATGTTGGGGTTAATACTCCTGTCTGTGCCCCTGACCGAGGCATGGCAAGACGAACTGGAGTTGGTCCCCGGGTGCGGCACGGCGGCTGCCCACTGCTCCTAGCTACACCGCTAGGATGGGTTAAATGCGGAGAAAGAATTGCCCCACGGGGATTAATAAAGGTAGTTAAAAAAAAGCCTACACTTACTGTGACTATATATGTATATATGAATTCAGCTGTCAAGTGGGGAGCCAACCAAATGGCAAATAGCCGACTGGGGCCTCACAAAGCGGCAAACATGGGTGATGAGGTAATAGCTTGTATATTAAGAAGATGGTGGGATGGTGGGTAATGTGCCCTCTGTCTGCCTCGGTTTGTTCCGAGGCAAAGGCTTTGGTGGTGTGAACCCGAAGGCAGTGTCCCCCTGCAGCATCCATGTATATGCATAGTATTATGAATAATGTATTTCTCACTTTATACTGCACTGTTCACTTTTCTGCTGGACCCTTTCCTTCACTATGCACATATACATATTTATTTACATATTTATACACAACCATATTTATCTCAGCTGCTGTGCTATTCCTCTGCCATTTTTCGCTTATTTGATTTCTATTCTCATGTTTTCATTGCTAACCCCTGTAAACACTGTTACATTTTAGATTTCCGATTTTAGTTTAACTTTAAATGTTATATTTTTTAAACTTGAAGAAAAAACATTTCACCAGTTAAATCTTTCTCTTTCTTCTCACAGTGGACATCAGAGGCATACGAGAGTATAGATGCGACCTATCCAAATACTGCTATTGGTCTAAAAGACAGCACACAGTCAGGTGACAGAGGCACCAGCCAAGGCATAGACAAGACCCAGGAGGACTCAGCCTCTGACTCAACGGCCCCGGAGGCTATGGATCAAAAGACCATCTGAGAAAAAGAAAATAAACATACACTCAAGTACACACACACACATACACACACACACACACACAAGAGACTGTGAGGGTGCATGCACACTCACGCCCATATACAGAGAAGACTGTGAAAGATCTCACACATACACACACACACTCACACGATTCTAGGCGATAACACCCATGCACATGAGTCTGCCTCCTGTTCTGTCCTCAGCATGGTCTCAGCCTGTGGTCTGAATGTAAACCAATCTCAATGGATAAAAAGAAAATCGTGATCTCAGACTTGGTGACGAAATAAAAGAGAGTTTTTAAATGAGGAAACCTTCTTTCTACCTCTGGCTGCCCCCCTTTTGTTTCATTGGTTTGCTGCAAAACTATGTGCATGCATGCACTGCAACAGACGTTTTACCGCCGTCACATATGGAGGTGATTTTGAGATACACTGGGTAGGTCACTGCACCAGAGATGAACAATTCATCTGCTTTAGCCACTCTGCAAGGTAGCTCATGCTAAAGATTTTACCTCACATCTTTATGTCTCACATTTAATTCAGGCAAGATATGGCCGCCAGACCATCACACAGGGTCTGGCGGCCTGTCCAGGGTGTCTCCCTGCCTGCCGCCCAATGACTACTGGGATAGGCTCCAGCATCCCCGCAACCCTGAGAGCAAGATAAGCGGTTCGGATGATGGATGGATATTTTCAAAGAACACACAGTTACCCAGCAAAGTTAGAAAACGTTGAGTAAATGGGGGAAATCGGCATCTGTTCACAGAAGCTTTCCAAAATGCAAACTCATTAATTTGGAAAATGTTGCACGTTTTTTTGCCAAGCGAAGAAGCTTCAAGATCCCCATATGGTACGAGGTCAGCGTTTAATCTCCGCCCAGATGGGCTACTGAACCAGTGACTATTAAGTTTCCGGTCAGCCTCCGTATCCTACAAGTGATTCCTCCAAAGGGGAAAGTTTCTGAGGTGCACTCGGATGCAGAGATGTTTTCTTCACTCTTGCTGAATGAACACGACTGAAGGAGGTCATTTGGGGGGAAATGTTCCGCGTGAGTCTCTTAAAGAGACACTACCATGTTTGTTTTTTTTTGGACGTTTGGCTACTCGTTAGCGCTCCAAATAAACATCGGTGCCATTTCACATTTGAAATCAGGGGTACTGTGGTTACTCATCCATTGGTTTCAACAAAGGATGCACACAAAGCTACCTTTGCTGACCCAGGTTTTCGATCTGTGCAGGAATTTCATATTCCTAGAAGTATAAAACACTAAATTCCAAACGTACCTTTTTTTTGTAACCTATCCTGATATAACGGCGGCACGGTGGTGCCGTGGTTAGTGCAGTCGCCTCACAGAAAGAAGGCCCTGGGTTCGAGCCCCGGGGTTGTCCAGTGTGTGGAGTTTTGCATGTTCTCCCCGTGTCTGTGTGGGTTTCCTCCAGGGCCTCCGGTTTCCTCCCACGGTCCAAAGACATGTAGGTCAGGTGACTCGGCCGTACTAAATTGTCCCTAGGTGTGAATGTGTCGGCCCTGTGATGAACTGGCAGCCTGTCCAGGGTGTCTCCCCGCTTGCCGCCCCAATGACTGCTGGGATAGGCTCCAGCGTCCCCCGTGACCTGAGAGCAGGATAAGCGGTTTGGCTAATGGATGGATCCTGACATACAAACTCATTGCACGGTGCTTCTCAACACTGGAGTGCAGTGGGCCTGAGGTGCCGAACAAGTCAAAAATAAGACACAACCACATATGGGGAAAAACTTGAGTATTTATTGTTAAGATGTTACATTTAGACTTTCTCTAGCAGCACTATTTAAAATGACGGATGATCACGGGGCAGTTGCCATCAAGTTTGCTCGTACGCAAGATGTCACCGTGTAAACAGAGACGTAGAACTGAACGTGACATCCCAGTGCACCGCGGCCACACATGCCCTTTACATGACAGTGATCAGATATACTGTGTCGTGCAAAACGTGATATAAACTCTTGAGGAACAACACTTTTTGTGTCTTTTCGGGACGAAAACGAAAAAGAAATTTACCACCGGTGAAACAAAACAATGTAAAAACAAGGTAAAAATGGCAAGAGTGAGCAACCTCAATTTTTTTTTTTTTGACATACATTGACAATTTCAATCTCACATCATGATGGACTCCGTCAGATCAGGACCACACATTTTATGTCAAATGACCACATTTCAAAAAAAAATTTTTTTCCCAACATATTCATTAGGCTCTTGGTTTAATGGTTAATTATTTCCTGAATCAACAGAGTACATTTACTGAGTGTATCATAGTTCCATGTAAACAAAAAGAGCCCTCTGGTTTAGGTAACACAAACCC
Source organism: Lampris incognitus (assembly GCF_029633865.1). NCBI lineage: Eukaryota > Metazoa > Chordata > Actinopteri > Lampriformes > Lampridae > Lampris > Lampris incognitus. The sequence goes on from NC_079223.1 coordinate 17,419,281, forward strand.
ACAGGAGTGAAAAAACCAACAGAGAACACAACAGGATGTGTGTTTCATAACGAGTATTTTAACAGAACATCTTATTCCAACAATCCCTCTTAGCCCTTTACACCGAAGCAGACTGGATAAATTTGGCACATTCAAGCCACAAAGATGGCTTCTTTTTTTCCTGTTGTGTGTATCATTTGGACAGCTACACTGACTATCATGCCAGCCCAGGTCACACATTTGTTTGACCTTCTGTTAAGAAAGAATTGTTTTTAATCGGTTATACCACTACAGATGACAATTGTTTGGTTTCTGGCTTACCCTGTACTCTAACCGATATCTTTCGAAGCCAAATCTGTTAGTAACAGTTGAAATCCAGGTCAAATTGAAAAAAAAAACAAAAACAATTTCCCACTTTTCTACAATGCACACCTTTGTTGAACTCAGTAAATATTCAGCTCTCCCTGCAGCAGACTTTCACATTGATAACTGAGGGTCGTGCTGAGATGACCGACAAGGCGACTGAAAATTACACACAGGATGTGTAAAACCTTCACCGTTTGACACCCCTAATGAGAAAAGGCTAGAAGATGAATGGAAAAAGAAGTCATAAAGACAATAACTATACACACACTCGCCCTCACAAGCGCACACACGTCACACACATTCTGCGGACCCTCCTGTTAAAATGCTCATGGTGAGACATAGAGGAGAGTTTTTTTGATGCTACAGTAAAGAATACCTGTGTTTTCTTTTAAATAAGGAGCGTGGCTTCAGGATGATTTGTTTTTCCCCTGTTTGTATCGTCATTTACAGATGAAACGAGATCCTTGAGCTATAAGGTGCTCAGAAGGCGTTGTGTACACACACCCCAAGCTAGCTCACTGTCGGCTTCCTGTCATCGTCAGCGGTGATTTCATCAACTCATAATGTACAGTGCTAAACCTAAATCTTAACCTAAGTCAAGACAGTCATAGAAGTACATACTCTGAAAATCTGCTTTATGTATATATATAAAAAAACAAGCCTGTCTTGAGGTTGGACTGCTTAGAGGCTCTGCGAGACAAATTGTCCGTCAAATCGTTCTGCACGTCAGCCCTCGCGACCTTTGAACCTGAAATATAACGTTTGTGTCAGCAGCTGAACCCTTGCCTTGATAAAAAAAAAAAGGAATATGGTCAAGATCAAACTCATCGAAAAGCTCACCGAACAACAAAAGCTAGCACAAACTGAAATTCCGGTTTGATTAAAACGCCTGCAGCCCTCGTGCTGTGTCCTATTGAAACTGCTCAGCAAGTCACGCAACTGGAGACATGTGTTGTCCAAAAATCACAAACCATACTCTAGTTTACATATATGAAGGGGCATTTAATCATTCTGGCAATTTATGCGACACTCAAAACAAGAACCTTACGTTCTGAATTGTCCAAATCAGCGAAATGTACTCGAAGTAAAATATGAACCTCTCCAAGGAGTTTCGGATATTTCAAATTGTCTGCATACTGCAGTACTGGAATACATACTCATACAGTATCGTTTATAGTAAATAACTGAATTATTATTTCATTTACTTAGCAAAAAGCATGCTGAATAGAAAATTTTCACTTTCAATCACCAAAGTGACAAAAAAGTTCTTTCTTTTTTTTGTTGTCCCCGGATCATCTTTTGATGCCTGTGTTTTATGTACAGTGCAAAGGCATGGGAGAGACCAAAAGCCTTAGGCATCTAAATCAATAAAGAGGAGAGTGATTGCCTAAAACTGTTGAGCAAGTTGAACAACAACTTCAATCAATATCTGTACAGATATAACATTTTTGCTAAATTTAAGAACAGTACCATAAACACCTCCAGAAGAGGCACAACAGAGACTTTAAGTGTGTGTTAGAAATCAGTGTGTGTGTGTGTGCATTGTGAGAGATGGAACGAGAAAGGTCTTGAGGTCTGGGTTGAAGCATAGGAGGCACCATATCCAACTGAGGGAACACAGCAAGCAAGGCCATAAGAAAACAACAATAAAATAAAATAAAATACAACACAGTTAGCGGACCTCTCTCTTCTGTAGTTTTGATGCAGTCAGCATTTTTTTTTTCCCAGGGGAAGTTTATACAATATCTATTATTACCCTTATCAGGCTCAATTCTCTCTCGGTACTTTTTTTTTTCAATTCGTCTGTAAAATGTACACTTAACAAACCCATTTGACAGTCATCAAATGCTCTGATTTAAAACGAAAGCGTCTGAAAAAGCTGAATGTATCACCGTTAAAGAAAGTTGGCTTGTCGTACTTCGCCCTGCCTTTGTGGTCCTTATCAATGCAACTGCGTGTACACAGTAGTTCCACTCGGTGTGCAATTCTCCATCTATACGGAAACAGAAATTTTGTTAAAATGGCAAAGACTTGCAGTCTGATCCCCTATAGTTGTCAGCTCTCTCCTGCGAGCGAACACGGCCAGAACAGGAGGCCAAAGTCATGTCTCCGTTCTCCAGGTTTTAGATGCCTCTGCTGGCTTCCCTCCGACTTATCCCGTCAAACTGGGTCAGGCAGCCGAGCGAGGAGAGGTCAGAGAGTCCTTTGTACGGTGTGTATATCTGATCTAACTCCCGTGATGGGACTGGATGATGATGACACCCCCCCCCCGGATGCTGCCCCCCCCCGGATGCTGTTCGTGATGTCACATAGTGGCTCCTCAAAGGAATTGAAGCGCTCCCTTAGTCAGGAAACACCGGGTTAGCCTTTGTCTGAGGGCGTTACCCCAGCGACGGCCACTCGGTCACATCGTCCGTTCGTTTCGTCAGTCGCTTTGTGGTCAGCTGAATCCAGCCGGTCTGTGTACCATCTCACCAAGACTCCAGCACAAAGTCACATAACGTCAGACAAGAACACATTTATTTTTTTTTCCAGCAAGGTTTCTTTTTTTTTTTTCATCACGAAGGCATATACTATTTTCTCTGTATATTACTTGTCTTATATAATATTAATATAGAAACAAAAATAAGCGTACATTTTTTGCTGAATAAGATTGAAGAATATCAGCAAAGGGCAATGTAAACCATAGTCCACCTAGCACACATGATGAGAGGAGCGCTGGCTCGCCCCGTCCCAACCCGCTGACAGTTACAGATTTGCATAGGCAAAAATGGGATTAGCCCTTAGACAGTGGATTTCCTGAATTCTTTATAGAGATCTAAAAAAAAAAAAAAAAAATCTAGTTCAGCTCAACATATTGAAAAACAAAACAAACATTCAAACAGAAAAAAATATGTCGACTAGGCTAAGCTCTCTTTATCTCCTCTCTTCAAATACACGTTTTTCTTTCTGTGCACACATTTTTGTTTACAGTGTTAGGCTTCAAGTAGATCTAAGAACACCTTGTACATCGACAACTAGATGTGAAATAAATTAACCAACATGAGAGGTAGTGAAAAGCCTACAGAGACGTTTACTTACTTATTATTTTTTTTTTGTAAAAGGAAAAAAAAAAACAACCCAAAAACGTGTCGATAAGGCCAAAGCTTTGCAAACCACCTTCGTTACGCCGTGACGCTTCAGCCCTCGACCACTTCGAGGGACTCAAACCGCAGCCGTGTTCCGAAAACCCCAACCACTCTGGACCCTCTGAATTACACACACAAAAAAATGTCTGAAATTCTAAATTCAGCAAGGACTCTACACCACTCCAGCTAGTGCTTGTAAAATCCATGTTTTCGAAATGCAGGTTATTAAATAAACCAACATCCCCCCCGTGTAAAAAGTCCCATGGACGAGCAAGAGGAGAGGACATAGGCAGAAACCTGGTTCTCAGTTGTCTCCATCCTCCGTAAAAAAAACATTCCTAGTCTTTCACTCGGGGCTGCCGATCAGCGCTGGGTACAGACGGACCGAGAGGCCGGGCTGGAAATACACTGGCTTCTCTGCTCACACGGGGGACACCTTTTCCCCCGTCGCCGCATCGAGTGACGTTTCTATAATGTAGACACACGCATCCGAGCATTTATAAATGTAAACTTGGTTTCATTGCACCATGATTTCATTGTCTGGTTGTTAGTGAAACATTCTCAAGTTAAGTGCTGTACAGAGCCCGGGGAAAGAAAACACAGCCGGACTTGCACAGACGAAGGATTTGTCCGCGGTAGAGCTACATGAGCAACAGGCATTCTCTTATCGAGTCCGAAAAAACTAAAAACATCTCAGAGTTGTCTCTTTGAAAAGATGTTTCACAACACAATGACCGAGAGACTTCTTCTGCCTGGCGCTACAACAAAAGCTGTCCCGAGGAGGAAGTGGGGAAACTGACCCCTTGATATCGCAATTCTTTAATTACATTTGTATACGTCTGCTTAAATGTGCCTGGGCGCATGCATGCACAGCTCTTCATTAAAGCAGTGAAGCAATATCAATGAAGCTCCCCCCGGATTACAACGTAGGCTGCATGTAAATATTGCATTGCCCAAGGTTATATGGCCAGCTGAGCAACTTTCCAATAACTGCAAGAATGGCGGAGGTTCAATCTGATGGTTACGAGTTGTCATCACACCTTTAGTATCTTATATTAATTTCAACCAAGGATTTTGAGGATCAACGATTATACACTGATCTCCTATGTTGTTGTTGTTGTTGTTGTCAATTTGCAGCTGCATCTTTTTAAATTTGTTCAATGCTAGTCCAAACAAATGGGAAATGCAATGGACACTTAATCCCATGGAATTTCCTCAATTTAGTACTACAAGTTGCTATAGTAACGAGCAACCGAGTAAATTTTGAAAAGGACCTGCAATTGCTTTTAGAGAAAAGTTTGAGGTCACCATTAAAATCCTCGTAAAAACAAACAAACATGTAAACGTGTCAAGCATTGGTCTCAAAATCAAATATCAGCCCTGACAAGGAAAGGTCCGAATCCTTGAACAGCTCTGATCTAATTTCAATAAAGGGGGCAGGATGGCAATGATTTTGGACACTGTAACTTGATGGCAACTTGATGACTCCTCAAAGGAATCAAATGGCAGTTTGGAAACACTGCACAGAGTGAACTCCGGCGTTGGCTGATGGCTACTCAGTCAAACATTCTGCCAGGTTTGATTACAAGCTGCATCTACGGCAAAATGGACACTACAAATCCCATGACCACATGGGATCGCCTCAATATAGTCCCGAAAGTTGCACTAATAATGAGTAAGTATATTTTAAGAAGGACCTACATTTGCTTTTAAGATACAAATTTTGGTTCCCCAGTAACTTAAAAAAAAACAATGCTAGCTCATGTTAGGTCCAACAATACTCCAATATTTGTGTTTATTTTAAGTCATGACAGGTGTTGTGGATAGCAACTTTTATAAGATAACCTTCTGAAAATTTAGAATCCATCCAACAATTTGCAACAAAGGCTTCCCTCAGGAAAATCAAATCTACCACCACTAACTTAAACACCATTGCACTTAAATGTCAAAAGTCTGGGAATTCTGTGCTGTACATATCTAATCCAATCTAGACTAAGCTTGGCACATGAACTTCAGGTAGTTTTAGGAGGTGGCAAAATAGACGCTTCTATTAATCACTAAAGCGTGGCACTGAATCATTGACACTTTAAGACTGCACTAACCACCAAAGAGGTTAGTTTTCTATTATATATAAATATATATATATCTATGTATATATATGTATATGTGTATATGTGTGTGTGTATCTGTGTGTGTGTGTAATAAATATTTTGATAAATCTACTACGAGACTCAACTTTTTAGAAAATATATATTGTACTGCACTCATGCACTTTCTACTGCACATCCACAGGCCAGGAACAGTGTTCATGTTCAAATGTTCACATCTTTAAAAACCAAAAACAAATGTCCTTTCATAAGTAATAAAAATGTTAGTAGGACATTTGGCGAGACCTTAAATTGTGTTTTTTTTCTCTTTCTGATAAGTGTGTAACTGTACCATACACACATATAGCCATTATCAATGCATGCTGGCAATGTCAGATTAGAAAAACAAATATTAGCCTCTAGAGTTGGTGAAGGCCGGCTGTGAGAGAGGAGGATTAGTGCGGCTCGCACAAGCATGCTAACAGCTAGCCTACAGCATGCTCAAACCTAGTTTTCCTTGACGAAAGGGCTAGCACGTAGCATGGCTATGCTAACTTCTAAGCCGGCCAAATACAATGTGTCATACATGTTAGCAAGAATTTATTAGGCCTACCCTCTTCAAGAGCCCCGGTTACAAAAGAGCAAATTGAAAGGGTGGTAGATAACTTCACCACTACGACTGAACGCTACTCTTAGCTTCATCTGCTGGCTTCACAAACATGCACGTGACCGAACTAGACTCAACAACATTGGTAACAAGTCTTATTTAATATCTCTTCATTGCATCTTTGACATCAATGCACAGCCCCCTGCTCAGAGATCTGCAGCATGACGCTGGATGTCAACCATCAACTTCTGCAATGTAACCAACCCCAACTAACTCAGCAACGTCCTATAAATGACTAACTTGTGCAGTGAGATAACATGTCACAGAAACAAGGCCGGGACTAACGAAGAGAGAACCTCTGCTATCATATCAAATACATCTGTTGGCAGCCTCTACTGGCGCTCATTTGATGGAGCCAGCTTTCACTGACAGTGTACATTTTATGCAGTTAAAAAAACAAAAACAAAATGTAAACCCTTATCTTTTTCTGCTCAGGATATTTCAAATGTACACAACAATTTAGAGTCACTGTTGGTTATGTTTTTGTTTTTTTTTGTCCAGCAGTGGTTTTCCCCACCTGGGGCAACCTGTGCTTGTCAGGCTGTGATGGTCTGAGCTGAGGGGTGGGACTGGAGGAAGGGGTGATGGGGTAGAAAGAGGGTAAGGAGAGGTGGTGGGGGAACGTAGAGGAGGCAGGGATCACTGGACAAATTGTGGTTGCTTTCTCCAGAAAACTCTAGCAGCTCTTGTGCCACCTTTTCTTACACGTAAAGGCATTGTGATTTTCTCAGTGTAGAGATATTTTTTTAACAAGTTCATGAGAGTAGTAATAATACATGTAGCTGCCCAACCACAATTCTAGCCCTTACTTCTCCCAGTTACAGAATCATAAAGAAGAATAGTGCCTGAATGAATGGATGGACGGATGGATGGACGGACGGACGGACGGATAGATGTTGCTGCTGCCTCTGATGTGGAAGCCATCAAACCTTCTCGATAAAACAACTGCATTGAAAGCTTAAAATTGGCAAGATTTGCTTTTCCCTTCACTGAACATGGACAGCCAGAAAGAGAGAGACAGGTCCCTCTGCAATTCAGAAGATAAATATGTCTCTATATTTAAGAACCATTGCAGTCCAGGGCTAATAATGTTAAGCTACTGTAGAGAGAGTCCTAGAACTTTTTTTTGTTGTCCAGGCAGAGCCAGTGCTTCTACTGGTCGAGTTGGTAGAGCCCTAACGCCAAACACAAACTGGGCTCCTTATTTGGACTATAAAATAAAATAGAATGAACTTTAACAAATAAAAAAATTATGAGGAATGAGACAGATTTTGACAGAAAACCTTAGAGAGAGAGACAAAAGAAAGAAAGAAAACATTGGGGAGGGGAGAGAATAAGAGTTCTAAAGAGTACAGTACAGAAATAGTGGGCTAGTCCTTGTTTTGTATCGTCCTCTCTCTCCAGTCCCCATAGCCTGAGGTGTTCTTGTCCACAGTTAACCAAAAGTTGGGCAATAAGTTTGCCATTCAACCAACTGTTGACTAGTGGCTGACAATTATCGACAGCCAAACAACAACCAGCATAAATCACAAGTCAACCAATGACTGGCCTGCATGAGCAGCCATATTGACCGGTAACCAACCAGCGCAGGCCTACATGGTTCCAGTCTGAAACTGGAGTGAAATTGCTTAAAAAATATAAATAAACCCACCAAAATTATCCTGTATTTCATTAGGTCTTCTCAATCAAAAAAGGGAGAGAGTTTGCAAACCCGACTTCTGGCACCATAGTAGTATTTGTGGTATAAGTAGTAGTCTCGCTGACGTGGGATGGTGATGGGGGTCGTGGTGGCTGGGGGCCTAGGTGTCGAGGCAAGTGCGCCTCCTGTTGGCCAGGAGGTCTCTGTAAACCGAAGAGTTGAGGAAGCGAGGGAAGGAATCGCGGTGCATCAGTGTGTAAATCTGAAGCTGGGCCTCCTCATACATCAGGTTGCTGGGTTCTGCTAGGCACTGGTTGATGCCTTCCCTCACCCGTGAGTCCAGGCTCACCTAGAGTGGGGAGAATAGAATTAATTAATGAATCACAAGGGACTCTGAAATTGTGACCCAGCCATCGCCATAAGGTGAATTAGGACTTCCAATGAGGAATTTTCCCCATCTAAGGAAGTTGGGACACTAGGAGTTACTACGAAGGAAGCTGGTTAACTCACTGTGCTTATCATTGTGTATGACTGGGTGTAATTTCAGTTTTCAATTGAATATTTTCAATGAAGTCACTGAGCATGAAAGCTTTTCTTTGCCATTATAATAAATCAAGTGGTAACTAAAAATTGAACCAAGTCACACCTTTAAAATTTCACACCTTTGTAATATTTCAAAGGTCTGTTCTAGCAGGTTAGAATACAATAAACCCTACTAAACACTGATACAGTGATGTTTCCAAATAGCAATTCATCCACTTTCACTCAATTTGAACAAGAATTCTTTGAAATAAATACATTGTATATACCCAGTTTTTATGGAAGTGCTAAAACCTTGTGTGAGCAGTCCAAGTGATATGACCCTCCCATTCAAATTTTGATTGACAGGTGAAATGAAAACACATCTGCACTGGTGTGTTAACATCTGTTAGCTCGTGTTTTTTTGAAATATGGCACCCTATCAAAATAAGCTAGAATCGGATCCCAAATACGAACCTGAAGTTGACCAGCCTCGAAATCGAGGATTTTGGATGTTAGTGAATATTAAGTTGATATAATTTACGAGACTTGTAGTCTGTTAACTGGCTGGTTAGTGCTACAAACTGTCATGCAGTTTGTATGTATAGCTACTGTAGTTAACACTGGTTCCTAAATTTAGACCAGCCAGGTCGATTTTACTGGTCATTGTCCAGACATGATCCACTAGCGTTGCAGAGTCACAAAAACTGGAACCAATCATCTTTCAGAGTGGGCATTAACTTTGTTTCCCCCGTTGTTTCCATTGGAACAAATCAGTAAACCTTTGCTTAAAAAGAGTCAAAGCGAGTGATTTCTCAACCAAGCACAACATTGCTTGCCCTGTTTGCTGTTGCATGGAGCTGGTTAGGACAGATTAATTAAAAGCACTGAAAGCGATTTAAAAAAAAATCATTCGTTCACATCATGCCATGTTAGGATGGGCTGTAATAGATTTTAGTGGTAGCAAGAAAGTGATGTTACAGCATCACTATCTATTCATCTCCATAGTGTAACTGCACCAAAAAATTCAGACAACTGAAATCCAAATGACCTTTTTTGATCGGGCGAGAATTCAGGAGGCATTTTGCTTACGAGGCCAGAAATAAAGATGGACAATACTGATATATCCATGACCCCAGTGTATTATTGTTACCCCAAATTGTCATCAAACAATACCAATTGCATAATAAAAAAGCCTTTTCATTAGACTTGACCTTTAAAAACTGGCTGTGTGCTTACTCAATACATTGACACACTAGTGAGATGACTACCTCTTTGGGTGATAATATGGACACATAGTCTTCGTATATAATCCGGGCCTTCTCATCCACAACTGTGGGGTTGGTCTCCTTCTTCAACTCCTCACAGGCCATCCAGAAGAGTAGGTTCTCCTCGCTGTATTCTGAGCGTAGGAACTCGCGGAAGATCTCCCGGCCATCCAAGGAACGCATCATCATCTCAAAGCTCCGAGCCCATGACAACGCCTCCTCTAGGCTTGGGTGTCTACCGACACACACACACACACATACGCACGCACGCACGCATGCACACAGACACAGACACAGACACACACACACACACATTTGTGTGCAAAGCACGCAGACAGAAGTACAACAAACAAGTGTGCTCACACTAACACATAAATGCAAAACTGCAGGTTTGAAGCTTGACTTACTGCTCTTCTACAGCTTCAATACTGTCCATCTTGGTGCAGGTCTGTCGTTCACTCCTCTCCATTCTGTCTTCATTCCTAGAATGAGGAGAAGAGGAGGATTATTTACTGATTGTGAAAGAACCCACCTTGTACACGATATGTGTCCAGCAGTGAAAGAAGTCTCCCCATACAAGGGGGAAACTAGTAATCAAAGACAGTTTCAAGGTTTAAAAGCATTGCCCAATATGCAGATATATCATTCTAGCTAGGCCTTACTTATTTTTTCCCCTTGTTCTTGAACATGTCTTTGGCATGTTCAATTTATTATTCCTTTACAGTTACAGTAACCCCTAAGGATCACTTCACAACTCTCACATTGGAGCCAATATGGATGAAAGGTGGTGCTCCTTGGGAAATGTCTGTGGGGTCAAAGGGCAAAGACTACTAGACCGATATTTGATAGCGTACTTAAGCATATGAAGTATTCAAACAATATACACTACTATCAAAGCATCATTAGAATTGTCTTAAATTGATTTTGACATCCAGAACTTCCCTGAAGATTTTTAAAACAGTTATCTTTTAACTTGTTCTACAAAATGCCACATTCTCTAGAGGAAATCTGAAAAAAAAAATCCTCTTAGCAAGTAGGTCATCCTTCTTGGGGACACAATTCCAGTTCGCCCTAATATCTGGCTTTGTTGCCCTGGCCCTGATGAGACAGCTCATCGTCTCTTCTTATTCTGTGCCCTCTGAAATACAAACGCAATCCCTTTTTACGCTTGGTGAGAGTTCACATTGATCAGCTTCTTCTTTTTTTTTTCTCGGAAAACCCCCGCCGCAACCTCAGTTTGTGCTAATAGTGAAAAATGGATCACATGGCACACTGGTTTCCAAAATATCTGGCTGCAGTAGTTACAACCAACAGCAGCCAATACTCAGATACGACTATCGAACACTGCAGACCCTTCACTGATTTCAACCTCTACTTCCACCGTGGCCGCTAACGCTGCGAAAAAGTCAGATTACGAACTGCCTTTTTCTTCTGGAGGTGTCTCCAATGACAGCCAGGGAAAATAATGTCGGTTTAGTGTTGCCATTTAGACACTATCCTTTGTATTTTGAGTCGATGGGAAATTTAAATTTTTGCTAACACTTACATGGTTATAATGAATCTTACAATGACTTATAGCTACACTTATAGGGTGCTATAGATGCTTATAGGGCATTATATATGCTTATACGACGTTATAGATGCAAGCTTCATAGAAAGTGTTACCAATTTTTTTTTAAAAAGGTCTGAGGAAATTTTTGCATCTCAGTAACACCATGTGTTAAACACACACATTTATATACGAAACATTTTTTTTTTTTTTTTTTACATTTGTAAATGATGGCAACAATCTATATGACCTAAACAAGACTTAGGAGTGACGTCTTGTGTTTTCCTCAAACTATGAGCCTGGGGAAACCAGTTTTCTTGTGTGTGTTCAGTACCACAATAAGAGCAAACACATTTTGACATACCGACAATTTCACAGCTCCGAAACCTAATTAAGCATTTAATCACATTCTGTTATCATGTACTGCAATTAAGGACAACCTACAGTCCCTTTAAACACCTCATACACAGTGCATCCGGAAAGTATTCACACCCTTTCACTTTCCCCACATTTTTTGACGTGACAGCCTTATTCCAAAATGGATTAATTTCCTTTTTTTTTCTCATTGATCTACATACAATACCCCATAATGACAAAGCGAAAAAGGTTTTGTAGTTTTTTTTTGCAAATTTATTAAAAATAAAAAACTGAAATATTACATGTACATAAGTATTCACACCCTTTAATCAGTACTTGGTTGAGGCACCCTTGGCAGCGATTACAGCCTCAAGTCTTCTTGGGCATGAAGCTACAAGTTTGGCACACCTATATTTGGGGTATTTCTCCCATTCTTCTCTGCAGATCCTCTCGAGCTCTGTAAGGTTAGATGGGGAGCGTCGCTGCACAGCTGTTTTCAGGTCTTTCCAGAGATGTTCAATGGGGTTCAAGTCTGGGCCACTCAAGGACATTCACAGACTTGTCTCGAAGCCACTCCTTCATTGTCTTGGCTGTGTGCTTAGGGTCGTTGTCATGTTGAAAGGTAAACCTTCGCCCCAGTCTGAGGTCTTGAGCGCTCTGGAGCAGGTTTACATCAAGGATCTCTCTGTACTTTACTCCATTCATCTTTCCCTCGATCCTGACTAGTCTCCCAGTTCCTGCCGCTGAAAAACATCCCCACAGCATGATGCTGCCAACACCATGCTTCACTGTAGGGATGGTATTAGCAAGGTGATGAGAGGTGCCTGGTTTCCTCCAGACGTGACATTTGGCATTCAGGCCAAAGAGTTCAATCTTGGTTTCATCAGACCAGAGAATCTTGTTTCTCGTGGTCTGAGAGTCCTTTAGGTGCTTTCTGGCAAACTCCAAGCGAGCTGTCATGTGCCTTTTACTGAGCAGAGGCTTCCGTCTGGCCACTCTACCATAAAGGCTTGATTGGTGGAGTGCTGCAGAGATGGTTGTCCTTCTGGAAGGTTCTCCCATCTCCACAGAGGAATGCTGGAGCTCTGTCAGAGTGACCATCGGGTTCTTGGTCACCTCCCTGACCAAAGCCCTTCTCCCCCGATTGCTCAGTTTGGCTGGGCGGCCAGCTCTAGGAAGAGTCCAAACTTCTTCCATTTACGAATTATGGAGACCGCTGTGCTCTTCGGGACCTTCAAAGCTGTAGAAATTTTTTTATACCCTTCCCCAGATCTGTGCCTCGATACAATCCTGTCTCAGAGGTCCACAGACAATTCCTTTGACTTCATGGCTTGGTTTCTGCTCTGACATGCACTGTCAACAGTGGGACCTTATATAGACAGGTCTGTGCCTTTCCAAATCATGTCCAATCCATTGAATTTACTACAGGTGGACCCCAATCAAGTTGTAGAAACATCTCAAGGATGATCAGTGGAAACAGGATGAACCTGAGCTCAATTTTGAGAGTCATAGCAAAGGGTGTGAATACTTATATACATGCAATATTTCAGTTTTTTATTTTTAAGAAATTTGCAAAAATTTCCACAAAACCTTTTTCACTTTGTCATTATGGGGCATTGTATGTAGATTGATGAGGAAAAAAAAAGGAATTTAATCCGTTTTGGAATAAGGCTGTAACATAACAAAATGTGGGGAAAGTGAAGGGGTGTGAATACTTTCCGGATGCACTGTATATATATATATATACACTACCGTTCAAAAGTTTGGGATCACCCAAACAATTTTGTGTTTTCCATGAAAAGTCACACTTATTCACCACCATATGTTGTGAAATGAATAGAAAATAGAGTCAAGACATTGACAAGGTTAGAAATAATGATTTGTATTTGAAATAAGATTTTTTTTACATCAAACTTTGCTTTCGTCAAAGAATCCTCCATTTGCAGCAATTACAGCATTGCAGACCTTTGGCATTCTAGCTGTTAATTTGTTGAGGTAATCTGGAGAAATTGCACCCCACGCTTCCAGAAGCAGCTCCCACAAGTTGGATTGGTTGGATGGGCACTTCTTTGAGCAGATTGAGTTTCTGGAGCATCACATTTGTGGGGTCAATTAAACGCTCAAAATGGCCAGAAAAAGAGAACTTTCATCTGAAACTCGACAGTCTATTCTTGTTCTTAGAAATGAAGGCTATTCCATGCGAGAAATTGCTAAGAAATTGAAGATTTCCTACACCGGTGTGTACTACTCCCTTCAGAGGACAGCACAAACAGGCTCTAACCAGAGTAGAAAAAGAAGTGGGAGGCCGCGTTGCACAACTGAGCAAGAAGATAAGTACATTAGAGTCTCTAGTTTGAGAAACAGACGCCTCACAGGTCCCCAACTGGCATCTTCATTAAATAGTACCTGTTAGAGCCTGTTTGTGCTGTCCTCTGAAGGGAGTAGTACACACCGGTGTAGGAAATCTTCAATTTCTTAGCAATTTCTCGCATGGAATAGCCTTCATTTCTAAGAACAAGAATAGACTGTCGAGTTTCAGATGAAAGTTCTCTTTTTCTGGCCATTTTGAGCGTTTAATTGACCCCACAAATGTGATGCTCCAGAAACTCAATCTGCTCAAAGAAGTGCCCATCCAACCAATCCAACTTGTGGGAGCTGCTTCTGGAAGCGTGGGGTGCAATTTCTCCAGATTACCTCAACAAATTAACAGCTAGAATGCCAAAGGTCTGCAATGCTGTAATTGCTGCAAATGGAGGATTCTTTGACGAAAGCAAAGTTTGATGTAAAAAAAATCTTATTTCAAATACAAATCATTATTTCTAACCTTGTCAATGTCTTGACTCTATTTTCTATTCATTTCACAACATATGGTGGTGAATAAGTGTGACTTTTCATGGAAAACACGAAATTGTTTGGGTGATCCCAAACTTTTGAACGGTAGTGTATATATATATATATATGACAGTTAACAACACCCGAGATGTAAACACACACAAACATCCACACACTTACTCACTGCTTTTTCTTAGACTCAGCTCCTAACTTTATCCTAACCCATACCCTTACCTTGACATCTAAAAAAAAAAATGCAGCCTTTTTTCTCAGTTTTCAAGTTTATGTACATTACCAATTTTTTTTCACAGATGGAGAAGCATTTCCCAGTCAGAATCACTGGTTCATAACTGAAATTTGTGCCCATTCTTGGCCCTAGTCAAACAACCCCCCTCTCCAACACACACACACACACACACACACACATACACACACATACACACACACACACACACACACACACATACACACAACCCTTCCTGCATGCACAAACACACACAGAGGGTATCTCTCAATCGCCACACATGACAAGTCCCTGCTACGACACACAGAAAGCTTTCTATTTTTGTCTCACGACCACAGATGATCTTTCCTTCCTCTCGCTGTCTCT
This sequence comes from Lampris incognitus, assembly GCF_029633865.1. Taxonomy (NCBI): domain Eukaryota; kingdom Metazoa; phylum Chordata; class Actinopteri; order Lampriformes; family Lampridae; genus Lampris; species Lampris incognitus. The sequence goes on from NC_079223.1 coordinate 17,434,282, forward strand.
CATCAAAGTCCCCATTGTATGGTGGTAATGGGCCAAGCTGGCCACGACCCCCCGGGCGTACTCACAATAAAGCTAAATATACAGGCTGTTCCTCACTGCTGTTTTGCATGTGATGTGTGGATGGAAATAGAATGCGGCGGGACCAGATAAAGGCAACGTGCCAGGGGTGGGTAAGGCGAGGTTTGGGCTGGGGTAGGGGGATACAGATTTTTTTTTTTTAACAACATTCCTTCACTCATCCGCACACTCTCTTTCTATTTGATACAAACACTTCCTCCTGCAATCCTACCTCATCACTGAGCTGTATTGTAAGTGACAGTCCACCTATTATAGTGGCGTCATACGTGGGCTCTTCGGCCTGTCTTAGGGCTGGGCGATATATCGATATTATATCAGTATCGTAATATGAGACCAGATATCGTCTGGGATTTTGGATGTCGTAATATTGTGATATGGTATAAATGTTGTCTTCTCCTGGTTTTAAGGGCTGCATTAAAGTGATTTAATTTTCTGAACTTACCAGAATGTTTTAGCTCTTCTATTATTTGCCTTCACCCACTTAGTTATTATATAAGCATTACTGAGGATTATTTAAATGTAAATGTTTTGTGAAAGCACCAATAGTCATCACCGCAATATCGTCACAATATCGATATCGAGGTATTTGATAGATGGCACATGACCGGTGGATGACTCTCTGGTCAGGCACCTCCAGATGTCCCACTACATGACTTGGTATCATCATCTAGCTAACACAGTGAAATCAGCTATTTAACTGACACTCACAGAAGGGCTGCTTTTGTAACTCTGACTCAAAATAGAAAGTTGAATAATCACACCCAACTATGTTTAGGAGAATCAAACAATCTGGCTCGGGCTCACGTTGAAAAGTTAAATAATTAAAGCTCTGCCTCATTGGGGAATATAAATAATTCACTCAGCTGAACCCAGATTCACTCTGGAAATGTGCACTATTTGATCCAAACGATTTAGTGCAGAGTCACAGACTACTTGTTACTGGTCTAATCCACAAGCTGCCACAATTTCAGCTGAGTGGTGTGGAAGAAGCAGAACATTTGCCATGCATCGCATGAGAACAATGTCTCATTCATTTCTCTTGATTGTCAAGAGAATAGCCACACTGTAGGCAACTGAACTAGCTGCAAAACAGGAGCTGGCTTGGGTGCCTTGCTCAGGGGCACAGTGGTACAATGGCTCTTAGTGGCGAAGGACAGACCCAGACTTATTAAGAAAAAAATGTGGTTGTGATTTCCCTTGTTCCACAGAGACATTTACTGACTTCAAGAAAAAGTCTATTGAAACTTTCCTATTTTAAAATATTACCTCAAGTTGTATACATTTTACCTGACTTTGAATTCGCTTGTGATGGGAATGTCTCTCTTCCCATTGTTCCACTTTATAAAGAACAAGAAGGTAGCCTCAACTCCATTTTGTGCCAGTATTAAAAAAAGGAAAAAAGCTGATCAATCAATTATATGGATCGGTGTGATGAGGTGTAAAATACACCTACCCCCAATGAAAATAAATTCTACGTTTGGGGAAAGGAATGGGGAGGTATGTGGGATAAAAGGACCTAAGAAAGGAAGGGCCACCTTCCACGTTTCCTTTTTTGCACTTCATTTGCATTGAAACAAGGCTAAGGGAGTGTAATGAACAGCTAGCATTCTGCGGATCTCCCACACTGTAAGCACCACAGTCATGGCTTCATACATCTGGTCCTGCCATGCAGTCACACTTCTTTCACATCCTGTTTCTCATCTGTCAGACTGTTGGTTAGATGAGTAGAAGGATGTTACAGTGAATATAGAGGGACTACATCTGCAATGGAGGACCCAGCTGAGAGCTCCTGTGTCAGCGAACATTTACCCTGCCAAAGTGCCCTTCAGCAAGACGCTGAAGCCCTACCTGCTCCAGGGCAGCTACTGCGCTGAGCTTGTATTCTGCTCTCCCCATTTACTTGTGCAAAGAGATGAGAGAATTTCACCTTTTGTGGTAGATGCAGTGTCCCAGCAAAGCGATATTGGGTGAATAAAACACAGCCATAACTGGCAAACCACAACGCAAGTCTGCACTGTTGTAAAATGTGCTCCCTATCAAAATCAAACCATATTAAGTGCATTTATGCTCTCACATGCAAATAACAATCAATATATTGTTAGGAGTCCGTTGTTGAATAATTTCCATTCAAACCATAAAATGCCTGCAAGAAAAACATGACCAAGAACTGATGAATGGCACCATAACTAGTGTGCCGAAGTGTTCCAAAAGTTGTGCCGTTGTTTTGGCGTCGTTACTTGTTACGTTACAAAGAATGGTTGTCTGAACTTTGAAATCTGTATAAGCCCCATCTTAGTATCACATTGTGGTTATTCATCAGAAAAGGCACCTCTGTTGCCAAAGAATCACACCATGTGCTTTAACATATTATCCGTTTTTTAACTATCTTCAGAGCCATCAGTTCAGAACTATAGACCAGGCGGCAGTGGGATTAATGGAGGGATCCTCATCATTGACAAATGCAGACCCCGCTGTCCAGGGGCAAGGGTCTTTTGAGTTCCAAGATACAATGGCATTCAGCTACACAATAGCAAGTGGTTAGCACGAATATATCAATCAAATAATCAATGTTTTTATGTATAATATAAATATATGTCTTGCCCCAACTTTGACCACTTTGAAAACTAGATTTACAACTTTCATCTTTGCCATTGCCTTTAACTGAATCTTCATCACTTTGCACTTTAACTCTACACTTAAACCCTCTTCATTCTCTTTTGGGTATTCTGTTTTCCCATAGCTGGTTTTTGGTGGGTCCTGTTCTAAAAGGACAATTTTGCGTGCTACCTCATTAAGTAAAAATACACCAACAAAGAAACTGTAGGCATAAAGGTATTCACAATTGAAAAAAATACGATGCAATTATTGGTACAGCTGGCTGACCCATTCTCTAGAAAAAGGCACAAAATGTCAAGAGTTAAAGGATAATTCCGTTTTTTTCCAACCTGGGTCTTAATTTCATAGTTCTTGCAATCGTCCATATTAGTTTGATATTTTACTCACTGGTTTCCTTATAGAGATTTTGGACGTAGGAGCATTGCAAGCCACAGCTTCATAATGGCATCTTATTGGGCCAAATGAACATGAGCGTGCTTGGACCACTAATAAGACCCACATTATAAAAACCAGAATTAGTCCATCGTATGGAGAGGGAGGTATTTCCTTTGAGGGCCTTACCAGAGACACTTGCAGCAGCCGCACCAGCAGAGGCAGCAGGTGTTGGGTCGGGGCTGTCCAGGGGCCTGGGGGGGCCCCTCGATGTGTGCCGCCTGCCTTTTTCTCATCTCCACTCCACTCAGACTTCGGGGCTATCCGAGCAACACATGCACGCACGCACGCACACACACGCACACACACACACACCGTTAAGGTTTAATACCTGCCAAATGAATATGTGTGCACTACTTTCTCAAAAAAAAAGTGTGAAAACAAACTCTGGAGGGACTATAGTGTGCTTTTACTGATTAGCTGTGTACCATCATTGAAAGGAAAAGAAAAAGACGAGAGACAAAAAATGGAACAGCACTAGAGAAAGACAGAGAGCGAGAGAGATGTGAGGAGAAGAATTCCCTTGCCCCATCGTACTAGGGTTCCTTTGGCAGCGAGAAAAGGTTGCTCTGACAGATACAACGCATACTTAACATTTCCGTGTGTTCACACGGGTCAGCTCCTCCTACGTACACACACATCCTGGCCACGGTCAACACATGAGTGCAACACATCTATACAGGGGTTAAAGAAAAAAAAAACTGCTCTGTGTCCTTTTTGCGGCCTGTGTATATGAACCTATAGATGATGGACATGTCGGAAACGAGAAGCCGACTAAGAGGAGGACGACGACAGAGGTTGTCTTTCATGGTCAAGCTTTCCTAAACTACAACCACGCTTAACACACTGAATATATTGCACTCTGGTTAAAGTGTGTTTCTGCTCCACCACGACTCTTTATGTACCTATGCAAACGTGTTACGTGCACTGGATCTGATCTACCTTTGTGCTGATTATGTGTGTGTTCACTACAAGGAATGCTGTTTAACTGTGTGCCTTTTTTGCCAGCTTGATTTAAAGGGTCAGTTCACCGCTTTCCACTTGTGCAATCTATCCACTCGCATAGTTTTGGTGTGATCTGGCGAGGGTCGGAGTTGTCTGCAGCGGAGTTGTCTCCCTTCACTCCAACACAATGGATTTGAATAGAAATTGGCTTGTGGAGAGCAAAGCACCAAAAAATAAAAAAATAAAAAAATAATACATTTGAAAATCTCAACAGTGACGTCTCTTTCCTTGAACAACAACACCGTTACTCATGATAATCCACAAACCTCGTTGTGAAAAGTTTCATTGAGAACAACTTTCTGTTCCAACTGACAACTCCAGACTTTGCCAAATCACATGGAAACTATCTGCATGGGTAAATTGCACCAGGGTAAGTGGAAAAATTGTTTTTGTTTTCTTTTTTGTATTTTGGATGAACTGACCCTTTAAAGTTTCTGATATGAATGTAATTCCTTGGTGTTATCAAATTTGCATTCTGTGTTAAAACACTACAGCCAATGGCTAAGACTAAGCAGTTTTAGTATGTGCATATGCGGACACTACGGGATACTGGCAGAGAATTCTGCAGAGTGTTTGCAACAAGACAGCTGTATAGCTCTGTGCTTACACTGGCTGTGTTGTGTATGCAGTACATCAGCAATAAAAAAACTTTGTTTGGTTTGTGTCTGTCCTGGTTGCTATTTAGCTTCATATTCAGGACAGCGAAATTGAGCTCAGCACATGAACAGTTATTCTTCAATATGCCTATTTGGTGCATGTTCTTTAAGGATACTGTGCTACATTTTGGCTTTCCTGAAGTTTAATAAGACAAGCTAATATCAGGAAGACCGGCTGAATGTTACTAACTGAACAAAGTAGATGACTCGCATGGACCCCACCGCCCAATTTCAACATTATCTACTACTACTACTACTACTACTTTCGGCTGCTCCCATTAGGGGTCGCCACAGCGGATCATCCGTTTTCATCTCTTCCTGTCCTCTGCATCTTCCTCTGTCACGCCAGCCACCTGCATGTCCTCCCTCACCACATAAACCTCCTCTTGGCCTTCATCTTTTCCTCTTCCCTGGCAGCTCCATATTCAGGGTCCTTCTCCCAATATACCCACCATCTCTCCTCAGCACATGTCCACACGATCTCAATCTTGCCTCTTCCTTTGTCTCCAAATCATCCAACCTGAACCGTCCCTCTAATATACTTGTTCCTAATCCTGTCCATCTTCGTCACTCCCAAAGATAATCTCAGCATCTTCAACTCTGCCATCTCCAGCGCCGCCTCCTGTCTTTTCATTAGTGCCACTGTCTCCAAAACCATATAACATAGCTGGTCTCACTACCATCTTGTAAAAACCTCCCCTTTAACTCTTGCTGGTACTCTTCTGTCACAAATCACCTCTGACACGCTTCTCTACCCATAATTTCGACATTATGTCAACTGATTTTACTAACATTGCAAAGTCAGTGAGTACTGACAGTGAGTACTGACTGCATCTATTCCTCAAGCTTTCATGCCAGTGTACAGGGGTTAAGCCTTGAGTACAGTGTCTATCTGGGTGATGTGGGTGTCCTGGCACTATAGGAAAGCTTCTGGCAGCCTGTAATCATCCTGCAAGTCGACATCAAACTGTTGTTTTACAACGCAAAGTATGATACTTGGCAAAATTAGAACGATAATAACATGACTAATACTTTACTACTATAATAAAAATAAGAACTACTGCTGGGATGCTGGAGCCTATCCCAGCAGTCACTGGGCGGCAGGCGGGGAGACACCCTGGACAGACCGCCAGTCCATCACAGGGCTAACACACACGCACACACATTCACGCCTAGGGACAATTCACCTGACCTACATGTCTTTGGACTGTGGGAGGAAACGGAGTACCCGAAAGAAACCCACACAGACATGGGAAGAACATGCAAACTCCACACAGAGGACAACCCGGGATGACCCTCAAGGTTGGACAACCCCGGAGTTCGAACCCAGGACCTTCTTGCTGTGAGATGACTGCGCTAACCACTGTGCCACCGTGCCGCCCCTAATTACACTACAAATAATAATAGCAGCTAGAAATAACTTGTCTCAACAAGTTAACAGTAAAAAAAGAAACAAGATAAACATTGAAAAACAATCACATGGCAACAAAAGGAGAAAATTGTCCTGCTTTCTCCGTTTAGACACATGTAAGGCTGGTGGAAATATTTTCAATGCAGGGTATCTTAGGTCATCCGGTTCTTGTATAACCAAAGTGGGAGCTGTGTCCGCATTCTTGGCACAAAGTCAAACACGTTTTCGGTGGGAGTCGGACTTTGCCAAGCTTGTCCCTTGTCTCCGATTCTGTCTGTGATATTCATGGACAGGATCTCAAAGCGCAGCCAAGGTGAGGAGTGTGTCCGTTTTGGGAACCTCAGAATTGCATCTCTGCTCTTTGCAGATGATCTGGTTTTGTTGACTTCATCAGAACGCAACCTCCAGTGTGCACTGGGGCAGTTTGCAGCTGAGTGTGAAATGGCTGGGATGAGAGTCAGCACTTCCAAGTCTGAGGCCATGGTTCTCTACCTGAAAATGGTGGATTGCTCCCTCCTTGTAAGGGATGAGTTGTTGCCTCAAGTGAAGCATGTCAAGTATCTCGGGGTCTTGTTCACAAGTGAGGGTAGGATGGAGCGGGAGATTGACAGGCAGATGGTGCAGCATCAGCAGTAATGCGGACGTTGTACCGGACCGTTATGGTGAAGAGGGAGCTGAGCTGGAAGGCAAAGCTCTCAATTGACCAGTCAATCTTCATTCCAACCCTCACCTATGGTCATGAGCTTTGGGTAGTGACCAAAAGGATGAGATCATGGATACAAGCGGCTGAAATTAGTTTCCTCCATAGGGTGTCTGGGCTCAGCCTTAGAGATAGGGTGTGGAGCTTGGACATCTGGAGGGAGCTTGGAGTAGAGCCACTGCTCCTTCACGTCGAAAGAAACCAGTTGAGGTGGTTCGGGCATCTGATTAGGATGCCTCCTGGGCACCTTCATTTGGAGGTTTACCAGGCATGGCCAACTGGGAGGAGACCCCAGGGGTAGACCCAGAACTCTTTGAAGGGACTACATGTCCAATCTGGCCTGGGAATGCCTTGGGATCCCCCAGGAGGAGCTGGAGGGCGTTGCTGGGGAGAGGGATGTCTGGAGTGCCCTACTTAGCTTGCTGCCACCGCGACCCGACCCCAGAAAAGCAGCTGATGAATGAATGAATGAATGAATGAATGGTATCTTAGGTCAAAGCAAACCATTTAAACATAGATTTTGATTGTTTTTTTCTGCCAGAAAGTATGTTTGGTATGTTAACACAAAGCATACTTGGCTCTGACCACAGAATATTGACCACAGAATATGTAAGATTTTGCTAGTCAATAGAGGCAATTTCAGTGTTGTTAGCTGTTTGTAGTTACCAATTCTTCATCCTCTGCCATGAGTATTCATTGCTGACATCCAAATATGCTTAAGTCCACATTCCAGAAATTCTGACAAGTTAACAGAAAAACTGAAGGAATACAGGATGGTGAAATTGTTGGGTATATTCAAGTATGGTATTAAATTCTATCGGACTTGCTGCTTGCCTTGCTCAGCGAATTTAGCTCACATGCAATATGCTTTTCCTCTTTATTTTCTGTTACACCTTCCTTCTGCTTCTCTTGCTGTTCCCCTTTTTTGAACTGTCTTGAATGAATATAATACGGGTTTTCTTAGGAGTGAAAATAAAAACCCATCAGACATACTAAACCTACAGTGCATGTATTCAATCGTTTCTGTTGGTGTTTAAGCGATACAAGGGAACTTGGATGTGACTGATCAAACTGACACCCATTGACACCAATCAACCTGGAGTGTGAGCGAGAAACTTTCAACTTCCTGTAAAAGAGCAAAACCTGTAAATGCATTTCCAGAAAATGTTGTCTTTCTTTCTTCCATTGATCAGTGTGTATTGTATGTATGTAAATAAATAAAGTAATACATTTGACACACACACAACTCACACACACAAGAAAAACCTTACTTGAAAAAAAAAACTCCCATGTTTCTCACTGCTACAGGTATCAAAATCACAACCAGTGTCCTCTAGGCACAGGGTGGTAATGCTGAAACTAACAAAACCCTTTTTCTCTCATTCCCAGGAAATGAGAGAGCAAGTAACCGTCACAGGTTTTACCACGGCACAACATGTATGAATAACAGTGTCATTGCCTTTTCATTTTAGTCAAATTCAGTTCCACGAAGGGAGGCACAGTAGCAGGTGGAAAACACAAATTTAAATAGGCCTTGTGGTTTGATCTCCTGGAGTTGATAAAATTAAAATTCTTACCTGTAAGGTCATGGTTTAACTGAAGGCCAATGGAGCCAAATAAAATTAACGTGCTCTAAAAAGTAGACCACAAAAAGAGGCGTCTTCCCCTTGCTGTCTCTTTCGCACCACTCTACTCATACAGACATGCTTTACAGCCATTATGATACAGTGCAGGTTGGGCAAATTCAACCCGCCTGATATGCAAATATGGTCGCCTGACCACTTGAGTGGCTATCAGTTATTCAGCAACCGGGGAAAAACAGGCATCCGGATGCAAAAGATGGTAAGGTACGGCTTTGTTCTAGCACCAAAGGAGAAGGGCAACAAGTGAAAGGACATGCAAATATGGTGTGGAAATACAAATAAACACTACTGAGACAGAGAGAGAGAGAGAGAGAGAGAGAGAGAGAGAGAGAGAGAGAGAGAGAGAGAGAGAGAGAGAGAGAGAGAGAGAGAGAGAGAGAGAGAGAGAGAGAGAGAGAGAGAGAGAGGGAGAGAGAGAGGGAGAGAGAGAGAGAGAGAGCTTTCCAAGGCTCATCACAGATATAAATTACCTTTATTGGGGTTACTGCTGAATATTAATTTAACAATAAGTCAAAGATATAGGCTATAAATTTAGGGTATAAATTTATATGCAATTTTGGTCAGCTGTTGATTTTCAAATATATTTGAATGTTTCATTCTGATATAAAATCTACAGCTTTCAGGACTTCTGTGACCTCCCAGAAGTTCATAAGGAGCCAGTCCTGAACATTGGCTATCCCTGTGCTTTGTTGTAATGCCACTTGTTAAAGGCCCACTTTAGGCAAATACTGTTCTAATACAATAAATCATATATTTTCCCAATTCTAAGGGTCTTTTGTGTAATGTTTTTGGTCCAAAAAAATTTATATTTACTATGTTTTTGATGAAATCGTCATGAAGCACAACCAAGCCCTTCTGCTCATTGTCACGTGAGGCTTATGACATGATGCCCACTGGGGGGTTGTACTTTTACTTTGAAGGTGGTGGTGACTTGAGTCGGGAGCTTGGGTGGAGGACCTCTTCTTTTGAGAGTGTTATCCATGCACTATAATTTCTACGCTCATTGTTATGGATATTTAATTCTCCAAGGGCTTATAAAGAGTTATTATCATTATGGGTGCTTAGGCAGTCGCAAAGAAATTCAGAATGTTGCCATGACCAACGGGTAACTTCGGAGATGTTCGACTTGTTACTCATGAAAGCACATGGCGTCTGGTTTAGGCAACTCACGGACAAACATACTATTTTAAAAAAATAATATTTTTGATAGATCCAAGGATTTCTGAAAACCATCGCAGCAACCACTGTGAAGGTAAGGCCCCGGGGTATTACCAAAATATGTTCAAAATGGGTGTTTGTTGATTTTGTACAACATTCAAGGGGCCAGAAACTGCCAGAATTTTCTCATGACTCATGACTGCATACTTCTTGCAAAGGATCTCAGCGTAATGACATCAAGTATGGGTTAAACATCCTCCGGTCCGTGCCCTTTTAACGTCCCGAGTAGGAACGCCAACACAAGCGAAGCCACGTTGCTAGCTAGCAAAGTGAGCGATAACAGATAAAAGGTATTGTTAATTCTTCAAAATGGGTGTTTTAGGAACAACGCTCAATACTGATCTATCAGAACTGAATAATATTCGATTAGTCTGTTTAGGCAAGTAATGTTTCCACGGCAAATGTGACACAAATCTATGTTTAGTCGCAACATTTAGTCAGGACTTTTCAGCCATGCTACCCGGTTACCCGCTAACCATAGGCTTGTTGGTGGAACTATATTGACAAGAGCACAGTTACACTTTCCTATTTGAATCACCGCCCCTATTTTGAGCTACACCATCACAAGGAATTGGACTGGTTTGGAAATGCCTAACTGTCTGTTCCCACCCACATTTAAGTCAAACTCCCTGACAGTTGTCCTCTGATGTACGTACATATTTACACCTGGCCCCAAAAAACTACACACAAACTGTTCTGGTTGACTTAAGATGACTGAATTTGGGTTAAGTTCTTGTACAAAGACAAACACAAAACCAATCCGAAACTCTCTGAAATGCGTACACACTCGGGAACAGATAATAGCTGTCATTGCATGTTCCAATAAGGAAATGAAGAAAATGGAAAATGAAGCGACCCGGTGCATTCAAAGGCCGTATAAATGACTGCCCTTCATTACTTTGAATAACTGTCTAACCACAAAAATATCGTTTAACCGTTTCATTCTAGGTATATTATTTTTGTCCTTTCTTAACTATAAAAAGGCACTGTTTTCAAATCTAAACTTGTATGACAACTAACAACAACTAAAAGAAATGTAACAGCCCCTTTTGGTGACAGTAGCAACTTCTAGGTCAGACTATTCTTTTAAAAAGAATGGCAAGTTATGGTAAGGTATTATAGAGGGTATGGTAAGGTATTGGAGTTTGGGTATAGGAATGTTTCCACCATTTATTCCTGTGTGGTCAGCTAACCAGAGTATCACTACCTAGTTCTATGCTGACATGTTTGCAGATGCCTTGGATCGCAATAAATAAATAAAAATTAAAAAATAGAGGCCCATGAGAAAGCTTGGATGTCAATGGCAAAACAAACCAATCATTTATAACATTACATAGTCATACCCAGCATTCAATGGTTCTTCAAAAGAGAAGTCTCTCAGGTCATGACAGAGTTGCAAATATAATATGCGCATTATGATGCTTCACTTCTCAGTTGTGGGGCTGGGAACAGTTCAAAATTGGGTTCAAATGATCTTTTAGAAAAAGGGGAAAGCCTCTCACAGAGGCAGTAACTTCTGAAACAATTTGCTGAGGTAACACTTCTGTGTATCGACATTTCTTCAGATGAGGTGAAAAAGACCTTTTTTTGCATGAATGGTTTTCTACTCTGAGGTTGACTGTCAGTATTAAATTACATTTTAAGCCTCAATGAAAATAGGCATGACTTGGTGATAGGAAGCTGCTACAGGACACAGGCAATAACAATTAACACATTGATATTGAATAAACATAAATCTAACCTACCATGAGAATTACTGAGTTCCTAAAGGCAGGTCAGGCAGTGCAGTCATGGCGCTGAGGTAAGAGGTTGCTGGATGATAACAGGCTGGTTGACTGACTGACTAAGCGACCGTCTGAACGTCCGTTTGGCTTGTTGGACAGGCAGGATGAGGCGTAAAGTTCTTTTCACTAAGAGTAAAAGGGTATTTTTCACCATTCCTGACTAATGGACATGAAAAGGGGCAGAAGAGCTGAGGCAAACTGATTTTCTTCCTCTTCTTTTTTCCCTCTCACTCACACACATTCCTTTTTTCGTTCTCTTTCTGTCACCTCCTAGGCTTCCATAAATCTCAGGATGGGCTCAATGAATGGGTCATTTGCCAACGTAGGTGTACAGGGGACAACAAAACGTCTGAACGGCATCTGAAAAGCCCAGGGGAGAGACAAAAACACAGACTTTTACTGACAGAGTGAAAATCACATAATTGCCAAACTACAACATATTTATAGAAATTAGTGACGAGTGTTGTACCATGTCGAGTCTCGTAGTTCCACACTGCAAGTACATATCGACGAATGACCCAGGGACAGGGCCATGCATGGGGACAGTTTAGGACATGCAATAAACGGGAGACTTTATATTTGTGCAGCAGGGAAGCTGAGTAGTTAAGAGTGATTATTGTATAACCCAAAATATACTAAGAACAGCAAATGTAACCATTATCAGAATAATGTGCCCCTGCAAGTTCATTTGTTATAAGACGTTATGGATAAGAGCCTCTACCAAAGGCTTGAAATGTAAATGAATATCACATTAGTAGGTATTCAGTGTTCTATAACGAAAAGCAGATTCTCTATTCAACCCTTCTGAGAAGTGCTCAGCAACTGGTGCCCGTAGGCAATTTAGTTTGGCCTATTCTATGGAGACGTGCTCAGAACAAGACTCAATGAAAAAGAATCAGGACCTAATGGTGGGGCAAATTCAGGAAAACAAGCAAGCATTGTGTCAGAAATAAAACACAGCTCTCTGATACATCAGGAAGCCGTGTTTCATTGCAGTGAATTCCCATTCTGTGAATGTTGGATTAATGAAGTTACCATTTTCACTTATCACCCTCTGTTTTAAAGGTAATTATTAGTAGGAATAAGCCAATTTATTTGGCACCACTACACAAAGGCATTTTTCTACAATGTCCCAAAAGAATTAGACAATGTGAACGAAGATGGCAGCCACCCAGTTTTAATTTCAACACTGATCAATTCAGGGATTTTTTTTTTTTTTTTTTAGGGAAGCAATACCTGCTGATGTCAAATTGGACTGATTTGGATACAAACGCTTAGCTTCCCATGGAAAAAAACCCCACTTCTTTAAAATGACAGAACTGTTATGCAAAACAATTATCTGTCTCTGCCATTTCTGATTCTCTGTAACTTTTCCTCACATTATATTATATTTCCAGGTGGGTTCTAATTGCCTTGTTTTGTACCTTTGTGTAAAATTCAGGCTTATGTACTTTTCCCCCCCGCAAACCCCACCATTCAAGTAAGTTTACTTCCTAGGACTCTTTACAGAATCCAGGGAAAACAAGAAAGTGCTGGGTACAGGGTCCAATATGGGATGGGCCCGTAGGAACAGATTAATTCATTTGACAGTGGCAAGGCATCACATTTATGGCGCTCCTCTCCAATGGGGAGATTTATATTGCTTTACTTAACGAGGCATTAACCATCTCATGAATATTCAATTTGACAGGAACAAAATAATGACATATTTAAATGAATTTGATCTAAACAGTATAATAAGCAAATTACTCTAACTTAGCTAAACTGTTTAATAAAACCAGTGAAAACCTATTCCCAATGGAAGATTCTGTGTCTTCTGGAGCACTTTTAAAAAGAAATATGAATGCAAAATGTTGTCTTCTTTTATGCATACAGGATAAGCAAATACAATTAGTCATGTACTCATAATAGATTCTCCATTTATGGAAACTTTCGTGAAAAATGCATTGATCTGGTTACCACCACAAATTGCTGAATATGACATTCCTCTATATAGTATGAGTAAACAATGTTATTCCCAGAGTTATCTATAGGACGATCAGTGGGCATTAGGATGTAAATTAAATGAATATCGAAATATCTTAAGATTCCAGGGACATGCACTAGCAACTTAACATGAACCCCACTGGGTCAACACAACCTATCCACAGGGGACTACATCTTGGACGTTCTTACCTGCTGTAACCCAGTGGAAAAGGGGACAATAAATCGACATCCAACAAAATGATCATGAAAGTTAAGAAAGTTGGCAAGGCAGTTATTGATGCCTGCATGCAGTTGTTGCACCACTGATCTTGTTGCAGCTGACTTAGGGCCTATGCACATCTTAGGATGAGAAGTAGGAGGATGGCTCATTGCAACCAGCTTTAGCCCTCTGTGAGCACTAGCGATGCTGGCTGGAGCACAGCAGCTGGGGTTGGGTGTTTTGCATGGTTTCTCTTGCAGCTGCCTGATCCGAAGCATCTCAACCCAATCACTGCAGGCAAAGGTAGTTAGAGGGAGGATTCCCTTCGTGGAAAAAACATCGATAAATACTCGGCGTATAAGGAGAGAACTACATCGAGTTGGCTGTCATAACGGCAATTTTTTCAGAAATCAAACACCACCCACCACCTTCTAGCTAGCTTAGCCCACAGCCCGAGAACCACTACCATCTCCGGCAGCGGGAGGAGGAGGAGGCGGCGGCAGCTGGGCAGAAGCTAGCGCCCTGCTAACGTCAGCTAGCCGACCGCGGCTAGCGAGAGCCTGCGTGGAGCATTTGTACAGAATAATCACCATCTTACCCCTTTGTTTCAATTTGTCAGTGTCCTTCGCTGACGGCTTGGAACGCGTGTGGTCCCGATGTGTATTTAATGGCATGGTAAATGGGAATCCTGCGGTATAATATCCATCGCCGCTGTTTTTCTGCCATCCGCCCAACTTCAGTACCGAACGCCGCCGAGCCCCTGGATGCACTGCGCAGGCGCGCTGTCACCGTTGTCAGCTCACGGCCGACGGTCTGCGGCTGCAGTGTGAGATGCGCCCCGACCGATTGGAGCGATGTGCCGAAAATCCGGCTGTGCGCTCCCCAGTCCGAACCAAGGGTTAAAATCGGCATATGGTTTTCTTGCATATTATTTTCATTGTGCCCTCTGAATATTCATCCCGTGTTCCGTATTTTATGTTTACACTGTGTCATTCCAATGTCTTGTTTAGCGAAGGCTATTCATGCCATTTGTTGGTGGTACGTAGGTATTCTCGTTTTCTGAGAGGCGGATGTGTCACTTTGGAATGGAATTTATATTAGTGATTTGGTTTCGAAGTGTTTCTTAAAAACAAAAAAACCTAACTGTTATCTATAATGTTGGTTCTTATTCTTATACTAAATCTGGATTTGAATTAACACAGCAACTCCCGAGAACTTGTGAGGCTATGAGTTGATTCAATCATGCATACTTTCAGAGTTATCTGAGAAGATACAAAAGGTCAATATCTTACAAAAGGCGCTCTTTGTCACTGGGTTACCATCACCTTACCCTCTCCATATCTATCAATGAATGCTGGATGAATGAATACATAAAATGCAAACTTAATCTCGATATACCGTTTTGAAAAAGATACAGATAACGACATTGCACATTTGCCTATTGAATAACTTACAGTGGCAGTAACTCATGAGTTTTCTCTTTTAAGTGATGCAGTTAAGGGGTGATGATAATAAGGTCAAAAAAAGAGGGGAAAAGGCAGCAATATAGAACAGAACACCACAGTACGGAACGGTGCAGCTAGGTAAAACAGAGCAGAATACCAAAAGCAAAACAGAATATTTACATTAGCAATGTGAAAAACGAAGGCATCTTTCCGTTGTTCAGACATGTTGTGCCCATCATTACCACTAGGGGGAATCAAAACTCCGTTTTCTCGCCCAGTCACCCACTCGCTCACTCTCACGCCCGCACTGACAGCGACTTCCAAAGGTTTCCAGACAACTGTTACACATCCAGTCACGATAATTAAAAGACCACCATGCGTAAAGGTGGTGAGCTGCTGTTTGGTATCACGGTTTCATGCTCTTTTCTCTTTCGAGTAGCAGCCTTGTCAGTTTAAAAAGAGAGGAGGAGATGGGGTGATCGCCATTTTCAGATCGCACTGGAATCGGAAAGAGTAATGCTGTGATTTCCGTGTAGTAGCCCACCAGTCTTCATGCAGCGGGTCTTCTCCATATTTCAGTGGGTTTGGAGATGTGTGGGTAAGAGCGGGTGTAAGGGGAGAGAGAAGGGTGAAAGGAGCACGTGCATGTTGACACTGTAGGCTCATTAATATGGATCTGATGCGGCCTGGCTTAACTCCGCTCTTCTTCACTCATGTCTCTGATTTGCTTAAAGGTCAAGAGCAGGGGAGTGGCACTCTGCTCCGCCGGGCTCTCGGATATGCATCATTAGCTTGTATGGGGAAGAAGTAACCTCCAAGTTAGGAGGGGAGCATCTCATCAAAAGGAAAAAGAGTGCGTATGTGCATGTGTGCAAAATGTCCACACGTATTTCTGCATCTGTTCATTATGTATGTGTGTGTGTGTGTGTGTGTGTGTGTGTGTGTGTGTGTGTGTGTGTGTGTGTGTGTGTGTGTGTGTGTGTGTGTGTTTGTGTGAGTGCATATGAGTGCATGAGTGAACTGGTAAATGCTGCATGTTTGTGGGTTTAAAACGAGATCTATGAGTATGCTGGATGAGGACAGACAGCAGATGAGGGAGAAAGAGGGATATATATATGTGTGTGTGTGTGTGTGTGTGTGTGTGTGTGTGTGTGTGTGTGTATGAGAGAGAGAGAGAGAGGGGGGGGGGGAGAGCAAGAGACAGGCAGAGAGAAAGATTACTTTGTCAAACAGACGTTAATCCCTCAAACCCTAATACCAGGTGTGATCTGTGACATGTTTGTGGAACCAACCCTAGGCCAGTGTGTGTGTGTGTGTGTGTGTGTGTGTTTAAGATAGATTGAGTCTAGCTCAGACAGCCTCTTGGGGCATGTGAGAAATGACAGTTTTCTGTGTGTATGAGAAAGGGGGGGCAGACTGTTTGTGTGTATATGTGCATATGAGGGCATAAGAAAAAAAGCCGAAAAATGGATGGAGATCGTGTGAGTGTGACAGAGTGAGTGTTTGCATGTGTGTGCATGCAAGGGCATAATAAGCGGCAACGAAAAGGGAAAGAAAAATGAGAGAAAGAGAGAGAGAGCAAGAGGGCAGAGATTATAGCCCGTAGTGATGAATAAATTAGTTTTTCTCAGTCGTTTTGGTGCGTTTTTCGAACCACCCTCAACATTTGGGTAAGTGCATTTATCAGTAAGTACATGCATTTATCAATCCCTATGTGCAGCACCACACAATAGATCACCTGCAAAAGCCCGTAACTTGCTCAAAATCCTTACTTTATCTCTCGAAATTCACATCTATGTCAATGAACATCAGAATGACAAGTCTTTCTGTCATTGTTTACAACAAGATGGTCAAAATGCTTAGCCATGTTGTCAGTATAACAGTGTACTCCGTATTTTCTGATGTAAACTCTAGCTAAGGTTTCGATTACAATGACTGAAAATGCACAAGGCTGCACTTTTTCTGTATGGGATATATCAATTTCAACATCACCGTTAAAAATAGGAAGCACTCCTTAGGCAGAGCTGAACATGCAGCGCTGTATGGGGAATTACAGCGCTGTCTTTCTACCCCTCCTGACGTTCCTGTCTGTCGGGCCACAGATTGCCATCCACATCACAACGGGTATCTCCCCTTGCGATGCCACATGGAAGGACTTTTTTGGAAGATCTTGTGCAGCCTCTGCAGGCGTGTGCTGTGATGTCCTTGCATGCTGCATCCCTGGCAGCCAGCAGGGTCATCCGAGTATGTGGCTGGCGAGCGTAAACCTTCCACCTCCATGCTGAGTAGAACTCCTCAATTGGGTGAAGGAAGGGGTTGGAGGAATTCCATCAGCATCCTGTAGTGGGTCGCAAACCATTGCCTGATGGTGTTTGAGTGATGGAAACTCACATTATCCAAAATTGCCACATGCTTTGGTAAACAATGTCGAATTGGGCCCCTCTCATCATCAGAGGTGAGATCCCTGTAGACGGTGTCTAAGAAGTATAGGAGATGCTGTGTGCTGTATAATGGGAAGAATACAAGTTAGCACACCATGTTCTGAAATACCAGCACACATAGTCCAGTTCCATTACATGGTATATCCCAGAAGATACGAAATTAGTTTTATGAATTACATGTATTTTTTTTTTGACCCCCCCCCCCCTTTTCTCCCCAATGGACGAGCACGTGGCAGGATCACGCTATTCCCCCCCAGTTCCCCCTCCCCACGGAACAGGTGCCCTGACCGACCAGATGAGGTGCTAGTGCAGCGACCTGGACACATACCCACATCCGGCTTCCCACCCGCAGACACGGCCAATTGTGTCTGTAAGGACGCCCGACCAAGCCGGAGGTAACACTGGGATTTGAACAGGTGATCCCCGTGTTGGTAGGCAACGGAATAGACCACCACTCTACCTGGACGCCCCCATGTATTTTCATTTTGAACATGAAACAATTACATCAAATGTACACACATTCTTTTCTACAGCCATAGCAAATACTATACAATGTTGTACTGTTTACTTTAAAGTACAGTTACTGTATGCTCATAGATATTCTACCTGTACGTACTGGTACCATAGCTCCTTCACTATGTCGCCATTCCTTTCAAATGGTTCATGGTACAACTCTTCCATCTTCATCTGCTGTCTTTTCAGCTCCCTGCCCATATGGATGTTTTCTAAGACATTGTTGTCTTCTATAATGGCACTGTGTATCTCCCATAGTGTAATGGCATTATTTGCTATGACCATGGTGCAAATAGTCTCCGCCTGTTGAGGTGTGAAATGGGGCCCTCTGCCACCCCTGACCTGTTCTTTCTACAAAATGTTTGAATCATTGAGGACGCAGTTGTTCTCCCAACCTTCGGCTGCACCCTTCGACCAGCGTCAGCCATAGTAAGGCTGAGCGAGAACATGGTCCACAATTGTGGCGGTTATTTCATCGGGAACGTGCTTATGTCCTTGGCCTCTTCAACCTCTTGCTCTGTTTTGCCTCCCTACCCTTCCACCACACAGCCTTACTCCCCTTCGTCTTCACGGCTGTTGACCCTGTTCGTTTCCTCGTTGTTCTTCCATTGTCAGAAATCGTAACACTTTGTTGTGCTCGGTCTACACATGCTTGCCAACTGAAGGTTCATGAGACGCACCTCTGAGTTATTTTAGAGAACTGGTTGATCATTGGTTGATCTAACGCGTCACACGTTCTCCTTCGCTAGAGAAAGTCAAGATTCACCTGAGAGCAATTCATCAATTCACATTTACAAAAAGTCTGACAGAAACGTATAGAAAATATGCTTGACAGATTATAACAGCTGGTTCAACCATTTGGCATGTAATGACTTGTGCAATGAACTAATGCCTAGCTGTTTTGGATGTAAGACTACTCAACGGAGAACCAGTATAATACGTTTTGGTAATCATGACATAAGCAATTGATAATGTAGGAAACAGCAGACAACTGTACGTAATCATTTGCACACTCATTTGCATGAATGTGCCAAAGCGTGAATTGCTCTTGTGATGTGCACAAGTGACTAGATTTTGAGAATTTCAATTCTGATCTGAGAAATGTGCCAAAGTGTCTGAGAAAAACTGTAAGCTAATAAATTAATATTAAATTGATCAATGTTATCTTTTTTTTCTTTGCATTGATCAGAAATGGAACACACACACACACAGACACATACACACACACACACACACAATTTAGCAGTCACACTCATGCAGAGTGACAAGCTAAAGAATGATCAGTATTATGATATTTTAATCAATGCCTTGTGCCACTAATACTCCAGTATGTGAGGGTTCACCGTCTAGAATGTGTTATGTATGGTTTCTATGCCCCGGTCCTTTTTTATACAGAGTATGGTCTCCAGTAAACATACATACAACTTTCTGTCAATCAACACATCAATAGATGCACAGCTCATTGATAAAAACAGACATTATTTAGATGCCACATTACAAACTCGCTCATGTTCTCTCTTTACCTCTCCCCTTTTATATTGATCGCTCCGCTCATCTATCTCTGTCGCTTTATCTCTCCCCATTTGTTTCTTTGTAATTTTCTGAGCATTATGAAAGTGTCTCTACCAGTCTATGTTATATCGATACAGTACATGGTGAGGGTAAATGTGTACATACAACAAAGACATTTATGCACACCAGAGAGTATATCAGCAGAGAAAGCCTCCTAGGCGTTTTGAGCTTCAAACAGAAAGAACACTTCCGGTGTGGGAAGATGGCAACGCAAACTCCAATGTAACCCAACTATGCAGTGTCTTTGTGCACGTCTACATCTGCGTCTAAATTTGTGTCATCGTGTGACGTTTTTATTTTGATCGTCGATTTCATGTAATGGCTGGGAGAGCTGGCGTTGGGTCGGCTGAGAGCCTGGTCTGCCGCATCCTGTGGGCCCAGGGACCCCGCTCTGCCCGGAGCCGAGCCCGAGAGGAAACACCGAGGGCAGTCTGACAGGACGCGGAAGCGGGGCAGGCTAAGCTAACTGCTAGCCTATGCATGCTGGCAGTTCTGATAACACCGAGATAACACCTAGGGCGGTCTGGCGGCGGCCTTGCCTAGCATCGATTGTGCAGTGTTTTTGTCTGCGTCTGTGTTTGTGTCGTTGTGTGGAGTACAGGGGAGGTGTATCGAAGGTGTCTGGCTGTGAGAGCTGGCGTTGGATCGGCTGAGGGAGCCTGATCTGCTGCGCCCGGTGGGAACAAGGACCACGTCGCTGCCCGGAGCTGCGAGCGAAGAGGAAACACAGGGCGGTCTGACAGGACAGGACGCAGAAGCGGGGCAAGCTAAGCTAACTGCTAGCCCATGCAGACCGGCAGTTCCGACAGTCATCCTGGCTGGCGTTCGTTCTCTGGACAGTGGCATTTTTGGACTGTGTTGCACTGAGTGGACCGTGTTGTTAACTGTTTGTGTGTTTTTGTTTTTGTTTTGCTTTGTTCTCTCTGTTTTTATATGCATTTGGTGGTGTTATTTTTGGGAAGTTTTGGATATGTGTTTTTGTCTTTTGTTTTTGGGCTGGGGGAAACAAATTTTTGTTCCTTTTCATGAAATGAAATGACAAATCGTTCCTGATTCCTGAACATCGCACCAATTGGACCCCCCAATGCTGTCTAAAGGGTAAAGACTTCATTCTGTTATTTTTCAGCAACACACTGCATTGTGAGTGGAAGGCATATAAAGCAGCAGCAAGGATAAATACATGTGCCTAGTTGGCTCAGATATAGCACGCGGGAGCAAATCCTGGATTTCCCTGCATCAAAGATATACATGTCACATTATCCCCTCGGCTCTGACTGCATGGCTGATGCACTGCACATTACCGACAGGAGCTGCATGGCTAAAGAGAGGACAGCACACACAGCTGCAGTTGGCTAATGCACTGAAAAGTGGAGTACATCGTGTTTTTTTTTTCCGGGGTTGAAACCCAAAAAAAGAGGATAACAATGAGTTTAAACCGGCCTGCCAAACTATAGGGAATTGGTATTTACAGCGTGCCATGTACAACAGCTTTGCTAAGTCCTCATGACATTATGGCAAGCAGGATAAGGGTTTAGCTTGGAAAGTGGGTTTGATAAAAAATATGATCAGCTTATAAGTTCACAGTTGAAACTGGAGAGAAATTTCACTTGATTACAAACCCATCAACTAACAAATATATAAAAATATGTTTTTTCTTTTCCCTGAAAATAAAGCTTTGAAAAGCATCAGGGTAGATTAGTAAACACGATGCAGCACCGTGGCAGGTAGACTGATGTTTGGATATTGGTTGCAAGGCAGGGCAGATCAGGACTGGCATATCTGGGTATCAAGGGACACCTCTGTGTGTGTGTGTGTGTGTGTGTGTGTGTGTGTGTGTGTGTGTGTGTGTGTGTGTGTATGCACTATATACCTGTGTGTGTTTGAGCACGTACGCATACAAGCCTCAGGAACTGCTGACATGCTCCATGGTGCATATCTAGGAGAGTATAATTTAACTGTTTCCAGCTAATTTAAGGGCTGGGGACAAACCAGAAAAGGGACATTGTGTTTCTTTGTGCACTTTGCATTCTTAAAGAGTGCCTAACAACTATTGAAGAAATTGCCAGTTTTCTCTTTTTTTATTTTGTTTATTTGTGCCTTGATAAGATTTCATACATTTACCATATATGAATGCATACAACAGTCACCTTGCTCAACCATATCTTTAAAAGAGTGAAAGTCCATAAATCATTTCCCCAACACACAGGTGAACTAGTTTTATTACTGGAATACAAAAAAAAAACATTTGGGTCAAAGTGATAGTATAATAACTCCACACAAGTACTGCATAATCATATGGAGAAAATTTTAGAATGCATTTTGACACACAATCATAGATAGATAGATAGATAGATAGATAGATAGATAGATAGATAGATAGATAGATAGATAGATAGATAGATTGATTGATTGATTGATTGATTGATTGACTGACTGATTGATTGATAGACTCATAGAAACATTTTGGGAGAAATATTAGAGAAACTCACAAGAAATGCTCTTGCATGAGGCCCATCGACTATTTTTACAATTTAATCATATATCTTATAGAATCTGGCTACCCACCTCCGTTTTCATGGTGTTAGACAGATTGTGAAAATGCCCTTGAGACTAGAGGTCCTGACTTCAGTTGCTGTGTCAGGGATAACAAGGATAACATCAGTAACATACTTAATTAAGTATGTGATGCCTTGTCTTTACCTATAGAAAAAAGAAACACCTGTGCTAAGTCTTCCAATGTGCAGTTAGCTAAAGCAGACAAGCCTCAGAAATGCATCGAACCCTCTTACAGGCTCATGGTAGCCTCTTCGTGAACTAGACAAAACCCAAGATAGTAGTAACTAGGGCATCATGCATCTATAGCATGAAGATAGTAGTAACTAGGGCATCATGCATCTATAGCAGGCTATCTGAGGCCTGGGGAGGCGAAAGCACACAACAACATTTCACATGGCGTCTTCATGGTAGTAGCCCTCACAAATTTTTGGTCACTATACCCTTTGGGCAGACACAATATTGCACAACACAGCAAGTTCTGATTGCTGGGAAAACAGACCGTGTATGATTGTGTCACATGATTAGGGGCATCATCTGAAAATAAACCTCCATAATTGTGCTCATGCATCTAGGCTCACAAAAAGGTGCAGAAGAATACTGAAATCCAAAAACCCAACCAAATTGAAAACAGAACAGTTTTGTCTTCTTTTCATAATACTTGAAAAAATAACAATATAGAAATAGAATCCACCAGACAGTGAGAATATGTGGTATCTCTGTTACTGCCCGAATAAGATTTTGGAAGAATACTAAAGTTGTTCTACAGTAAAGCAGGTTGGCACACACACTTGCTGCGGGGATGAGGCTGCAACAAACACACCGGCACATACATACACATGGACACACAAATAATACTTAATGTTTAGACCTGTCAAACTTATTTAAACCTTCATGACACATTTTCATTTCAGCCGCATGCATCTGCGATCTCACCCTTTCGGTCACTACCCAAAGCTCATAACCAGAGGTGAGGTAAGGTGACCAGATTTCTCAAATCAAATCCGGGGACATTTCCAGTTTTGAGGTTAAAAAAATCAAATGTTATCATGATGGAATAAAAAAACTGGGACAATTACAGTTTCATTTATTTTGACCAATGTATACACATTTAAACAAAAATACTCAGTCATGTATGTATGTTTTCTGCATTTTAATCTAACGTTACAATGTTATGTTTCATATTTAAAAAAAGAATCATGAAAATCGGATTTGAGGTTTTTGAGTTATGGACCCTCAATGGAATCTCTACTCATGTAATCATTGAGAAAACCAGTCCAGATTACATCATCTGGACTGGTTTGGCGTGTGAAAATTAAAATTTTCTAGGACAGGGTTACATTGACAATGTTTACAAAGCCTACTCATATAATTTAAACATTCAATCCAAATAGCCTTAAGATAGTATAGCATGACAGTGCCCCTTTAAAAAAAACACACAATATGGTCATGTATTATACACATACATAGAATACACAACATTCTTTTCTGTTTGCTCTTGCACTTATCTTGTCAGGAGAGCCAGTCAGTGGTCCTGGTAGTCTGGAATGGATAAGAGTAGAAGAGAACATGAGCACAAAACTGAGAGAATAGGGATTTGAAATGTACCATTAACTAATTTAACCATGCAACAGCATCAGAAAGACTAAACAACAACAACAACAACATAATGCAACTGTATTAAAATAAAAATAGCCCACATGCTATAACTAGCACTGATAAAATCCACTCATCAGAGGAACATATTCACAGCTTTTGTATAGAAATGCATTAAGGATCAGGTCATGTTTCTCCTTCTGCCTCTCTCTCTCTCTCTCTCTCTCTCTCTCTCTCTCTCTCTCTCTCTCTCTCTCTCTCTCTCTCTCTCTCTCTCTCTCTCTCTCTCTCTCTCTCTCTCTCTCTCTCTCTCTCTCTCTCTCTCTCTCTCTCTCTCTCTCTCTCTCTCTCTCTCTCTCTCTCTCTCTCTCTCTCCCTTACCTAATGTGCATATTTCTCTGAAGAATGTATCTTCTTCAGGATGGCTTTGTTGCTGGCTAGCATCTCCATGATCTCCTGACAAGGGAGGTTGATGTTGTTCTTCAATATTAGCATGGCCTTGATGGTCTCAATGGTGAATCTACACTCACCGGCCACTTTATTAGGCACACCCGTCCAATTGCTTGTTAACGCAAATTTCTAATCAGCCAATCACATGGCAGCAACTCAATGCATTTAGGCATGTAGACATGGTCAAGACGATCTGCTGCAGTTCAAACCGAGCATCAGAATGGGGAAGAAAGGTGATTTAAGTGACTTTGAACGTGGCATGGTTGTTGGTGCCAGACGGGCTGGTCTGAGTATTTCAGAAACTGCTGATCTACTGGGATTTTCACGCACAACCATCTCTAGGGTTTACAGAGAATGGTCCGAAAAAGAGAAAATATCCAGTGAGCGGCAGTTCTGTGGGCGAAAATGCCTTGTTGATGCCAGAGGTCAGAGGAGAATGGCCAGACTGGTTCGAGCTGACAGAATGGCAACAGTAACTCAAATAACCACTCATTACAACCGAGGTATGCAGAAGAGCATCTCTGAATGCACAACACGTCGAACCTTGAGGCAGATGGGCTACAGCAGCAGAAGACCACACCGGGTGCCACTCCTGTCAGCTAAGAACAGGAAACTGAGGCTACAATTCGCACAGGCTCACCAAAATTAGACAATAGAAGATTGGAAAAACGTTGCCTGGTCTGATGAGTCTCGATTTCTGCTGCGACATTCGGATGGTAGGGTCAGAATTTGGCATCAACAACATGAAAGCATGGATCCATCCTGCCTTGAATCAACGGTTCAGGCTGGTGGTGGTGGTATAATGGTGTGGGGGATATTTTCTTGGCACACTTTGGGCCCCTTAGTACCAATTGAGCATCGTGTCAACGCCACAGCCTACCTGAGTATTGTTGCTGACCATGTCCAACCCTTTATGACCACAGTGTTCCCATCTTCTGATGGCTACTTCCAGCAGGATAACGCGCCATGTCATAAAGCTCGAATCATCTCAGACTGGTTTCTTGAACATGACAATGAGTTCACTGTACTCAAATGGCCTCCACAGTCACCAGATCTCAATCCAATAGAGCACCTTTGGGATGTGGTGGACCGGGAGATTCGCATCATGGATGTGCAGCCGACAAATCTGCAGCAACTGCGTGATGCTATCATGTCAATGTGGACCAAACTCTCTGAGGAATGTTTCCAGTACCTTGTTGAATCTATGCCACGAAGGATTAAGGCAGTTCTGAAGGCAAAAGGGGGTCCAACCCGGTACTAGCAAGGTGTACCTAATAAAGTGGCCAGTGAGTGTATTTCTGCTGTCTGTCCAAATGTCATTCATGAGGGAGAACACCCTCTCTACTGGTGCATTACTCCCAGGTAGGCACAGGACAACAGATACACATCTGGCCAGGTTAGTGTGTGGGATTTTGTTTGCTTTAAAGTGAGAGAACACTGTGCTCCATCTCTGAAAGAGAGGTGTCTCATCTTTTCTTCAGTCTTCAAGTGCCCCCCCTTTCAAGAATTCATGCAGAGCAAAGACCTCGTCAAATAGTGTATCCTCATTGATGTGGACACTGGGGCACTTTTCTTTCAGTCTTGTGGCTGCCTTCTCAATCTCCTCACGCTGAGGTGTCTTTTTTAAAAGTAGACAGTTTAAGTCTGAGAGAGAGTCTGCATGCTTTCCCCAAGCCTGTATGTAGTTGACAGCAGTGGTGAAGAATGACCGGGATGTGGTTAGAAAGGTGTGTCTCGTCATTGCTCCATTTTCTTCAAGCTCCCTTAGGAGTCCTCTGGCCAGAACTGGGATGAAGTTGTTGTCATGTTATGCAGTCAATTTTGCCTCTAGGTTTCTCAGAATTGCAGCAGACTCCACAGCACAGCGGTCCTGGCCTTCAAGCATCTTGATTGTGTCACTGAACATGGTCAGGTTTCCATGGGCAAAGGCCAGCCACAGCTCAGTCAGTGGATCTTCAAACATCCTTCGCAGGACAACAGGGCATTTCTCTTCAGAGAGAAAAAAGGATTTCAGTGGTGCATACATTTTCAGCACTCTTTCTAGTGCAGGGAGCATAGACAGCCAGTGAACATTGCTGTGCCCTAATATGTTGTGGTACTCCTGGCCAACAAATTCACAAAAGCTCTTCAGTCTTTCTACTCGAATGGTAACGTTACGGTAACGTTAGCCTACGTTTGAGTCGCTATTTCCAATGTAACTTTTCTTACTGTGCCAGTGTGTGGCCACTCCTAGCTTATGTTACACTGTTTGTGCTACACTGACTAGCTGAGGGATGTCGAGGGTGAGGGGATGAGGGATGTTGGCACTAACGTTAACTGTTAGCTGGGGGATGTCATGGTTCATGTATAGTAACGGTTAGCCCAACTCACAGTCCCACACAAAATAAAGTTCTTCACACACGTACTTACCGTATAACGCAGTAAATCCAGCCAGGACCAGGTCCCCTAAAATCCTCAAGCCTTGGATCAGTGACAATGTAGAAGCCATGGCACGAATGACGAGAGCTCTTCTTTTGATTTCCGCGCGCTCTCTGCTCGCTCGGGCTTCATAGTAGCCTAGCAACAGCAGTGCATCGGCAGCAGTGCGACCACCAGCTACCGGTCTCGCGTATAGAGATTGGTAGAGACGACGTCTATCTATCTGGTCTCGCGTAGTTCGCTCCGCCTCCAAACAGTAGGCGAAGGGCGAGAGACTACGTTGTTTCTTTGTTATTATTAATATCGAAACATTAACACACCGTTGTTCTGTGTTCTAGTCTGCTCGCAACAAGACGTATACCATACATAAAATGCTGAAATCGGGGACATTTCCGGGGACAACTTTAGCCGGGGACAGGACATCCAAAACGGGGACTGTCCCCGGAAATCGGGGACGTCTGGTTGGAAGGGTTGGAACAAAGATTGACTGGTAATTTGAGCACTTTGTCTTCCGGCTCAGCTTCTTCTTCACCACAACGGTCCGGTATAAATGTCCGCATTACTGCTGATGCTGCACCAATCGCCTGTCAATCTCCCGCTCCCTCCTACCCTCACTCGTGAACAATACCCCGAGATACTTGAACTCCTACACTTGAGGCAACAACCCATCTGTTTGAAGTCTTTTTCTTACTTACTTGGTCTGGTTTTCGTTGAAAGATGATTGGAGGCGTGGTTAAGCAATAAGATGACGTCACTGCGAGGTGCCGTTGCATCCCGTGGAGTGAGTTAATGGCGGCAGTTTGCGTAAACGCCTCAGGATACGCCACTTTGAAAACGCTGTTCAGGACACTACAGGTTCACACCATTTTAGCTCAAGGACTTTGAAGAAAACCAACTTTCTTTTATTTTTGAGGCTCCATCCACCATCAACCAAAACTGAACTAAAATACCCAGACGGAGTCCGCCGCTTACGGGAGCTGAGACCCACGCGGCTGAGGCCTTGTCTGACGGACCTGCTAACTGCTAGCCCGCTACCACGGTAAGCTAGCCCACCTCCCGGCTATTTCTCTCGTCTTGGAAATCAGTCCTTCTTCCTGTTTCTTCCCTCGGTTCCATCTTTTCTGCACACTCTAGGTTAGGACTTGTATTGCGTGTTTAACCCTTAACCCCTAGTCCATAATATCGTCTCCAACCCGGAGGGACCAATCCACCATAGAATAAAAATAACAGCCAGAATCTATTTTATTTGCTGAGGACATTTTCACATCACCAGGAATTTGAACTGATGCGTCGCTCATTTGGGCATAACATAAAAATTAGAAAGAAGATGTGAAAAGTAATGGGTGATGCCAGAAAACAAAAGATATAAACGTAATGTGAAAATGTGAAGGTATATATAAGCCTATAGGGTTCCTGTTCTTTGTATATTAGAGTGTGAAATCTATGTGAGCAAAATGTTGTACAAAATTATTGTGAGCAGGCAATCTGTGTACTCAACGGGATAGTTTATGGACTATGTAGTGAGACTGCGGAGGCACAAAACAAGTTTAAATCAGGATGTGTGAACCTTGCTACTCTGTCACTATGATTTAGGTTGACCTACAATAAGGGAGAAGGAAAGAGTTGAGCGTCTTGCTCAGGGACCCTTGGGCAGGACAAAAGAGCTCTTGCCCACTGAATTGTCTAGAACTTGGAGCATTTTGCTGGATGCTTGGTTTCACCCAGCCTGGTCACCCCTGAGGACTCGTATTACGATGTGGCGAAAGTGCCTGAAAACTTTAGCTTTGGCTTTAATTCATCTTTGTCCCATTGAAAAAACAGATAAGGTCATTTATCTTGTGCTGTTACAGCAGCCTTCTCTTGGTTGGATGAAGCGGACCATATATCACACTCACAAGATAATATCTTGCAGGAAAGCAGGAAGCTGCAATATAGGGGATGATGACAGTGCTGGAAAAATTATCAATATTTTGCTGAGTCTGCACATCATGCTTAACTAATGAATTTTGCTCCATCACAGTTTTTACATATATAGTGATGCATCTGTGTCAATACCCTTTCCATTTCATCTATGATCTGCAGTGAGTGATTCCTGGGTGTTTAATGAGTGACTCTTAGGAAGAAACTTCATAAAACTAAGCTTGTTTCTGTGTGTATGTTAGTGTGTGTTGTGTGTGAGTGTGTTTGTATGTATGAGGGCGGATTTAAGTATGTGTGTTTGACAGTGCACATCTGTTAAATCACATTGTGTGCTGTTCAGCCTGTGCATGTCATCTTCCTTGTTATTGAGCTGGCTTTGTAAGCACAACAACATTAGACAGCGCTGGATATCACATAGCATAAGAGAGATAAGATCTCACTATAATGTGTTTATATTACATCATCAAATGCCATCTTAAACGTGTGGTACAAAGGGTGTGTGTGTGTGCGTGTGTGTGTCTGTGTGTGTGTGTATAGTGCACCTTTTTTTGTGTTTTAGTAATTGAGTCATATCAATGTCATGTAGAAAGGGTATTATGTGGTTAACATGACTGCAGCCCATTTACCATATATTTAAGGCAAGCCGCACAACTTGGGGGCGACAGTGGCTCAGGAGGTAGACCAGGTCATCTGGTAACTGAAGGGTTGCTGGGTTGATCTTCGGCTCCTCCTTGCATAAATGTTGAGGTGTCCCTGAGCAAGACACCTAGCCCCTAACTGCTCCCAATGAGCTGGTTGTCACCTTGCATGGTTGACAATGGCATCAGTGTGTGTGTGTGTGTGTGCGTGCGTGCGTGTGCACATGGGTGAATGTGAGGCACTAATTGTAAAGTGCTTTGCGTGGCTGTTGCACCTAGAAAAGCGCTTTGTAAAATGCAGTCCATTTACTTGTCTCATAATCTTTTGTTTTTATCAGTTTCTGCCAAGTGCCTGCTCTTCAGTCTTATCATAATATTGGGTTGTATCATCCAGCCATTATCTGAACTGCTTGTCCTGCTCTCAGGGTCGCGGGGATGCTGGAGCCTATCCCAGCAGTCATTGGGCAGCAGGCGGGGAGACACCATGGACAGGCTGCTAGGCCATCACACAGAGCCCACATACACATACACCCACACACATTGATACCTAAGGACAGTTCATCCGACCTACATGTCTTTGGACTGTGGGAGGAAACCGGAGCCCCCGGAGGAAACCCACACAGATACGGGGCGAACATGCAAACTCCACACAGAGGACAACCCCCAAGGTTGGACTACCCCGGCGTTCGAACCCAGGACCTTCTTGCTGTGAGGTGACCACGCTAACCACTGCGCCGCCGTGCCGGAGTTGTATCATAATAGTCAATAAAATCCCTGGCATGAAAACTGTGCATTAAAAATTGCACTTTTCAAAAGAGAAGTCGTTTTTAAGCTAACATCAATCTTATACTTCATTGATCCCCTCAGTGAGATTCTCTTGTTGCACAACACAGATGTAAGAGTGCAGAGTTGGGGACAGTCTGTCCCAGACAGCACAGTGGCCGCAGAGCTGCATGGGGATTTGTTTGCGGCTCATGGGCACTGCAGCAGCACTTATCCTCACTTACTTAAGTCGGGGTAAAACCTGGGTTCTCCTCCCCACCCATCCGACCACCATGCTGCTGCTTTTGTTGTGCATGATAGCGTGTTTCCAAAATGCCGTATTGTATTGTCTCAGGACCAACATGATAAAGGGCAATCCTACACAAGAATGCACAAGTTCCATGCATGTTATGTAATCACAAAACCTGCCTCAGACGCTGAGTGCGTTATTTCCCAGACGTTGGAATTTTTAATAAGTAAAGTTGTGACAATGTGCTTATAAAGGAGTGCGTAAAAGTGTTGATATAATAATACAGTGATGCACATTGTCAGGCTTGTTCAGTAGTGGGGCGGATGATCGCTGCTTAAAAGTTGTCGACGATGCCCGGATTGCATTTAAATGGTAAATGGACTGAATTTATATCGCACTTTTCTAATCTACCGACCACTCAAAGTGTTTTAAAGTTTATGCTTCACATTCACCCATTCACACACACATTCATAGACTGATGGTGGAGGCTGCCATGAAAAGCACCAACCTGCTCATTAGGAGCAGTTAGGGGGTTCAGTGTCTTGCTCAAGGGCGTTTAGACACACTCTGTGGAGGAGCCGAGGATCGAACCAGCGACCTTTTTTTTTCTTTTTTTCCCTTTCTTCTTTTTTCCCGCCCTTTTTCTCCCCAGTTGTACTTGGCCAATTATCCTACCCTTCCAAGCCGTCCCGGTCGCCGCTCCCTCACCCCCTGCTGCAGACTACCACATGCGTCTTCTGATACATCTGGAGTCACCAGCCTCTTTTCACCTGATAGTGAGGAGTTTCGCCAGGGAGACGTAGCATGTGGGAGGATCATGCTATTCCCCCCAGTTCCCCTTCCCCCCCCGACCAGGCAACCCTGACTGACCAGAGGAGGCGCTAGTGCAGCCACCAGGACACATACCCACATCTGGCTTCCCACCCACAGACACAGCCAATTGTGTCTGTAGGGATGCCCAACCAAGCCGGAGGTAACATGGGGATTTGAACCAGCGATCCCTGTGTTGGTAGGCAACGGAATAGACCGCCACGCCACCTGGACACCCCAAATCAGCGACCTTCGTATTACTAGATGATCTGCTCTTCCTCCTGAGCCACGCTGCCCCTGTAATTTGTGGCATAAAGCTGTACAATACACACAATATGTGTTATGTTGATTGCGCTTATGGTGTGCTGCACAAGGAGGCACAAGAAAAATAATTTTCTCTCCAATCTTAAACCCTGTCGCCTGTGGATTCTGGGCGGGGAAACAGAGATGTTGTAAATGAAAAGAAGAAAAAGCATTCCTATCCAACAGACTCCAACAGTCAATACATTTCTGCTGCCTTTCACTCACCAGTCAGAAATCAGATGGGCTGGTGGAGAGAGGAGCAGTAGAGCTTTTATACTTTCATACAATCCAAAAAAAAAAAAAGAAACATTTTGCTGACAGCTAGGTTTGGTACCCATTTTCCCCAAACAACTTTTGAATGTTTCCTGCAACCATTTCAGTTAATTCCCGAAAAAGCTCTCTCCTTTTGTTCCTTTTGCAGGAACAGCACAGCATGACATGGCTCACAGATTCCACAAACACCACACGTATGTTTACCATGTGTTTCCCTAACAACACCAGTCCAGTATCCACAATGTCCAAACATCAGCTTCCTTAAATGAACTTCGTTCTCCCTGCCCATCGCAGCCCTGCCTCCTACTCTATTAGACAGCTGCATATTGAAGATACCTCCTTTTACTCTCTCCTTCCCACTTCCTCCGCCACTGAATTTGGGGCTCTTCTTTGATGCTAATCTATACAGAAAAGGATACTGGCAACCCCACCCCCTCTAAGGAACCTTCTGGACATAAGAGATCTGGATGAATTTGAAAGGAAATCATGGCTTCAGGCCAGTTCAAAGTCACAGACAAAAAATTTGTATACAACGTATTCGCAGGTCCCAAACTACATTGATTTTCAAGGTATTGATGAACAAGGGCATCCGCTGAGGTCTACGTTTAACCCGATTTACACCAAACATGGATTATAACCCTAAATGACTGGCCTCCCAGACCCCCACCCTGATCTTAACCATGCTAAACCCATACTTAAACTTAACCCTTATCCCAAATGCCGTTTGTCATCAACGACCAGACTTGGCACCTATCGAGGATTATCGCCAAAAAAAATCCATTTTAGTCCTTAAATCTTGGCATCAGCGTTGAATCAGCAAATATTATTTTACTTAAAATGCAGTAATCGATCAAACCTGCCAGTGGTGGGGATAATTTCACTCATAACTTCCTGTCCAAATCCCCTTGTTTTAAACATTTCATTGATTCACGTGTCACTTTGATGACACTTGGCTTTTCTCATTTTGCTTTATCTAAAGCTGTTGGCACTTCATGTTCCCAAAACCCTCCTGCAACCAGTCATCATGGACCTGCCTGGAAACAAATAGATTTATTTCATTACATTAATTTCAAAGCTGAAATGAAGACCAGGGGTTTCCCCATCTGTGGAGATGCTTTTTGGCCCAAGACCTACCAAATAATTTGTGCAGTAAAATAAGCGATACATTCTCATCACATGTCATCCCTGTATGTGTCGATGCAGTATTCCCCTTTTCAGTTTCCAGTCAGCGCCTATTAATGGTCAAATGAAACGGACAAGGTCTGTCAACAACCGATTACTTGAAGTGATATCATCTAATGCGGTTGAATAATTGATTTTTGTTTGCATTCACTCAAGAAGTAAGAAAATAAATGTTTTCATTTCCTAAAATTTTATGCTCTCTCTCTCTCGGACGCACCCAATTGTTTTTCAAAATCTTGAAGTCATTACCTATTTATGAATTCCTTTCCAAAACAACCTTGAATAAAGAACAAAACAAAAAACATTGAAATCCCCCCGACTCCAACAAGTCATTTCATTTGGTACTTCAGTGAAATTTAGAAGAAAAAAGAAAAACCCTACTATGAATAGGTGTGTCCAAACTTTTGACAGATACTATCTGTCTGTCTGTCTGTCTGTCTGTCTGTCTGTCTGTGTGTCCTGTCTGTCTGTGTGTTATCCACAGTAGTATATAATCCGACCAGCACCAGTAACCAGTATTTTTCAAACTACCTTTGGCAATAATTCCAGTCTCTTACTACTCCGTAACCCCACTCAGCCACAGCTGCTAACCGTGACTCATTCCCTCAGTCGTTTCCATGGCTACACTCATCTATGTTGGGGAGGACAACACAACAATAAACTAGCAATTATCTCTCCCTCATCCTTCCTGCCCACTACCTCTCCAACTCTGATCTTTCAAACCACAGCCTACCTACCTCTTCCCGTTACCCCTTTCTTCTCCTCCTATCATCCATCCTGCATTCCATACCACTCACCGCTGTCCCTGCTCAGCCCATCACCTTTCCAACTAACTCTAATGCTCTCCTCACATCTCCCTAATCATCTCGACTGTCCGTCCAGCACCTGCACCCCCCCACCCTTCTCCTCCCCTCTTTCAGTTCTATTCTTTCCCAGATCCCACAGTTGCCCTCCATCTTGGCAAAACATTCCCTCCTTCCACCAGCTTGTCTCAGTTCACATTCTTTGTCTCATTAAAGTTCTCTACAATAACCAAACATACTCATGCTGTAGGACCATAACGTCAGACAAATGGGAAAAATTCCGGTCATATTATCTGTGCCTTGCAGGAGGAACAAAGTATCAATGCAAATAGATCATACTACTACTAGTACTACTTTCAGCTGCTCCTGTTTTGGGGTTGCCACAGTGGATCATCCATTTCCATTTCTTCCTGTCCTCTGCATCTTCCTCTATCACGCCAGCCACCTGCATGTCCTCCCTCACCACATCCTCTTTGGCCTTCCTCTTTTCCTCTTACCTGGCAGCTTCATCTTTAGCATCATTCTCCCAATATACCCAGCATCTCTCCTCCTCACATGTCCAAACCATCTCAATCTTGCATGTCTTGCTTTGTCTCCATCTGTCCAGCCTGAGCCGTCCCTCTAATATAATCTTTCCTAATCCTGTCCAGTTTCTTCACTCCCAATGAAAATCTTAGCATCTTCAACTCTGCCACCTCCAGCTCCACCTCCTGTCTTTTTGTCAGTGCCACCGTCTCCAAACCATATAACATAGCTGGTCTCACAACCATCTTGTAGATCTATCTTCCCTTTAACTCTTGCTGGTACCCTTCTGTCGCAAATCACTCCTGACACTCTTCTCAACCCACCCCACCCTGTCTGCACTCCCTTCTTCACATCTCCTCCACACTCCCCGTTACTTTGAACAGTTGAACCCAGGTATTTAAACTCATCCCCCTTTGTCACCTCTACTCCTTGCATCCTCACCATTTCACTGTCCTCCCTCTTATTCACGCATATGTATTCTGTCTTGCTCCTACTGGCTTTCATTCTTCTTCTCTCCAGTATATACCTCCACCTCTCCAGGCTCTCCTCAACCTGCACCCTACTGTCACTACAGGTCACAATGTCATCTGCGAATGCAAATGGATCAAATGAAATTCATTTAATTTTTGAAGTTTCTCACATGAGGTCTCTCAACACCAATTTCATCCTGAAGAAGGCACAGCAGACTATATCTACTGAGGCATCTCAGTAGTTTTGGTATTAACTTTTATTGCAGTACCCTCAAGACTGTCTTGACAGGCTGTATTACAGTGTAGTTTAGGAACCTGACTGCTCAGGACTGCAGTGAGCAGACGGCAGCAAAGACCATTGGCGTGGAACTACTGCAATATTTACACCACTCACTGCAAAAGAAAAGCCCAAAACATCATTAAGGGCATCAGCACACTCGTGTTGTTCTGTTCTCACTCCTTCCATCTAAAAAAAATGTTACAGGAGCAACAAATCACACACCACCCATCTCAGTAACAGTTTCTTTCCACAGTCAGTCATGTTGCTGAACAGCTGACGCACCCATAGGCACCTTACATTGTTGTATGTATGTATGAATTCTGTGTACATAGTCTATTTAGGTCCGATGTAGGGATGGTGTGCCCTTTGTCCTTGTGTCCTTTGTGTTAAGGCAGAGAGAGCCAAAGCACAAGAATTTCATGGTATTCCAATACACGATAGTAAAAATTATCTTGAACTTGAACTTCATTGAGAATGAACTGAAAAATTCTTTGCCATTCAAACATTTCAAAATAAAGACATGAGTTGACTTGTGTGCATGTTTAAAGGTACAATCTGCAACTGATGCACACAGCAGCTGTCTGTCCCTCCTATGCCGTTGTTTTTGATCAGACTTAATATATGTTGTTCGCTTAATTACTTGCAAGTGAGAAAACGAGCTGATGCTTTCATTGCTTTCAAGAACTTACGAGGCTTTCAGTTCTCCCCATTTCTCAAACAAATTCACAATGTTAAACCGATGGTGAGAGATGTCCTGTATTGTGTCAGTAGAGTGCTCGTGTTGCTGCAGTACCCCAAAGAGCCGTGGCAGCACATGTCGCTATGGATTGTACCTTTTAAAAAGATTGTAGCCCAATTCTAGGAGTGAAAACATAAAAGAAACACAAAGTAGCCCCTCCACTTGCAGCAGCAGCTCAGAGGTAGAGCAGGTCATCTGGTAACTTGAAGGTTGCGGTTCGATCCTCAGCTCATCCTTTAAAAAATGTTGAGGTGCCCCTGAGCAAGACATCTAACCCCTAATTGCTCCCTATGAGGTGGTTATTGCCTTGCATGCTTGACAGTGATTGTGTGCAGGGGTAAAATGTAGAGCATTAATTTTTAAGTGCTTTAGAAAAAAATGCCAATGTGGAAATTAAAAAATAATGAATGTCCCTAGGTGTGAACGTGTGTGTGCCGGCCCTGTGATGACTTGGCCGCCTGCCACCCAATGACTGCTGGGATAGGCTCCAGCATCCCCGCAACACTGACAGCAGGATAAGTGGTTTGGATAATCGATGGATGGATGGATGAGTTAGGGTCGGTGGCACAGTGGTTAGCGCGGTTGCCTCACACCAAGAAGGTCCTGGGTTTGAGCCCCGGGGTAGTCCAACCTTGGGGGTCGTCTCAGGTCGTCCTCTGTGAGCAGTTTGCATGTTCTCCCCGTGTCTGCGTGGGTTTCCTCCGGGTGCTCTGATTTCCTCCCACAGTCCAAAGACATGTAGGTCAGGTGAATCGGCCACACTAAATTGTCCCTAGATGTGTGTGCGTGTGTCGGCCCTGTGATGGACTGGCGGCCTGTCCAGGGTGTTTCCCTGCCTGTCACCCAATGGCTGCTGGGATAGTCTCCAGCATCCCCGCGACCCTGAGAGCAGGATAAGTGGTTTTGATAATGGATGGATGGATGATTTAGGACCCCTGAAAAACAGGGAAAAAGCTGAAAGAAGAAGAAGAAGATGGTTGCCTGCTTGACTCAGGGCAGTTAGGCTACAGCAGCTTGTGTTGGTCTGCGCAAGTGCCTGAGGCCTAAACGATAAAACAAGAAGGAAAATTAATTTGTTTAATTGCACAATACACCTACATGCTTAACCATTTCTGAAGATCTATATTTTGATAGAGGGTTCTGTTGAGGTTTTTTTTTTTAA
The DNA here is from genome assembly GCF_029633865.1 of Lampris incognitus. Lineage (NCBI taxonomy): Eukaryota > Metazoa > Chordata > Actinopteri > Lampriformes > Lampridae > Lampris > Lampris incognitus. The sequence continues at coordinate 17,471,115 of NC_079223.1, forward strand.
TTTTCATAGGGAAATGAATATTTCTTGGATTTTTGAGACATTTTACAGGTAAAAAAAAAAGGATGTTACTGGCTAATGGCAACCTTGTACTGTAGATCTTTACAAGGGCTTATCATGTGTAGAGACCACTGTATTTGTCATCGTATTCTAAATACATATGACAATAAAGCTGAACTTGAGACATCTTCAAAACATCTACAAACACCACCAGCTGCAGACCAAAGCGTCCCAAAATAAACATAATTTCTGGTAAGATGCTAAACACTATAGATACTGAGCACATACAGCATCTTTTTTTTTCTATCTTCTCACACCAGTTGCCCTCATTTTCTCACCTACAACAACCCTTAACAGTAATCTTCCTTCTTTTCCTGCCCAACCTTCCATTCCAACCCAACTTCCTTTACAAGTTACGGGACAGTGAAATGAATATTTATTCATCTAAAGGAGTCATAAGCAGAGGTGGAAAGTAACGAAATACATTTACTCACGTTACTGTATTGAATACTTTTTTTGTGTATTTTGTATTTTTTAAGTACAATTTAAAATCGGTATTTTGCATTTTACTTGAGTACGTTTTGACTCAAGTATTGTACTTAGTTACTTTATAAATCCTATCCGTTACTGAGTAAAAATAACAATTCAACCTACAGGGGAAAAATACACGCCAGAACCATAGACAGTAAACCAATGGCCAGAACCAACAGTGACAAATGATGATGTGATTAGCACTGGCGCGTGAACATAGAGGGCACGTGCGGACAAGCTAGGTTAGTGGGCGTGAAGTTTTTAGTTTCTAGTGCTAGAATGGAGGTCGACAAAGCAGGCACGGCCAGCGGTCGCGGTCCAGAAGACCCGGACCTAGAAATAATAGATGAAGCTCAAGCTGAAACATCGAAGTCTGTAGAACTAGATGCAGAACAAAATTCTTGGCCACATTTGGAAGATTTCTTTTTGTTCAAGTGTAGGAAAGGCAACAGCATCATCATGCAGTGCAAGATGTGCCTCCCAGCAGTGAAGTACCTGTCTGCTTTCAACAACTCCACTTCAAATCTGCAGAAGCATGTTTTGGTAAGTATTTCTGCTGTCTCATTTGTAGTTTTATTTAATATAGCCAACCCAGGCTCGCCCCATTTCATGGGCATTTTTATGCTAGCACCTGCCGCTGAGGATGCACAAGCCAATGCATCCTTAGTGCCGATCCCAAGCCCGGACAAATGGGGAGGGTTGCGTCAGGAAGGGCATCCGGCGTAAAATCTTTGCCAAATCAAATATGCGGATCATAAATAAGACTTACATACCGGATCGGTCGAGGCCCGGGTTACCAACGACCGCCACCGGTACTGTTAACCAGCAGGGTGTCGGTGGAAACTATGCTACTGTTGGGCGAAGGAGAAGGAGAGGGGGAAAGCATGTCCAGAGGAAGCTAGAGAGGAGGAAGGGTAGGCATGTGGAGGTGAGAGTTGGAATTTTGAATGTTGGCACTATGACTGGTAAAGGGAGAGAGCTGGCTGACATGATGGAAAGAAGAAAGGTAGGCATACTGTGTGTGCAAGAGACCAGGTGGAAGGGGAGTAAGGCCAGGAGTATCGGAGGTGGCTTCAAACTCTTCTACCATGGTGTGAATGGGAGGAGTAAAGGGGTAGGGGTAATTCTGAAGGAAGAGTATGTCAAGAGCGTGCTGGAGGTGAAGAGAGTGTCAGACAGAGTGATGAGAATGAAGCTGGAAATTGAAGGTTTATTGCTGAATGTTATCAGTGCATATGCCCCGCAAGTTGGGTGTGAGATGGATGAAAAAGAAGAATTCTGGAATGAGTTGGACGACATGGTGGAGAGGGTAGCCAAGGAGGAGAGAGTGGTGATTGGAGCGGACTTCAATGGACATGTTGGTGAAGGGAACAGAGGTGATGAGGAGGTGATGGGAAGGTATGGAGTCAAGAAGAGAAATGTGGAAGGACAGATGGTGGTCGATTTTGCGAAAAGGATGGAAATGGCTGTGGTGAATACATATTTCAAGAAGAGGGAGGAACACAGGGTGACGTACAAGAGTGGAGGAAAGTACACACAGGTGGACTATATCTTATGTAGAAGGCGCCATCTAAAAGGGATTGGAGACTGCAAGGTGGTGACAGGGGAGAACGTAGCTAGGCAGCATCGGATGGTGGTCTGTAGGATGACTTTGGAGACCAAGAAGAGGAAGCGAGTGAAGACACAGCCGAAGATCAAATGGTGGAAGTTGAAGAAGGAAGACTGTTGTGTGGAGTTCAGGCAGGAGTTAAGACAGGCACTGGGTGGTAGTGAAGAGTTGCCAGATGGCTGGAAAACCACTGCAGAAATAGTGAGGGAGACAGCTAGGAAGGTACTTGGTGTGTCATCAGGACAGAGGAAGGAAGACAAGGAGACTTGGTGGTGGAATGAGGAAGCACAGCAAATTATACAGAGGAAAAGGTTGGCAAAGAAGAAGTGGGATAGTAAGAGAGATGAAGAAAGTAGACAGGAGTACAAAGAGATGCAGCGTAAAGCAAAGAGAGAGGTGGCAAAGGCAAAGGAAAAGGCGTATGGTGAGTTTAATGACAGATTAGACACTAATGAAGGAGAAAAGGACTTGTACCGATTGGCTAGACAGAGGGACCAAGCTGCAAAGGATGTGCAGCAAGTTAGGGCGATCAAGGATAGAGATGGAAATGTGCTGACAAGCGAGGAGAGTGTGCTAAGAAGGTGGAAGGAATACTTTGAGGGGCTGATGAATGAAGAAAATGAGAGAGAGAGAAGGTTGGATGATGTAGGGATAGTGAATCAGGAAGTTCAGCGGATTAGCAAGGAGGAAGTGAGGGCAGCTATGAAGAGGATGAAGAGTGGAAAGGCAGTTGGTCCTGATGACATACCTGTGGAGGCATGGAGATGTTTAGGAGAGATGGCAGTGGAGTTTTTAACTAGATTGTTTAACACAATCCTGGAAAATGAGAGGATGCCTGAGGAGTGGAGAAGAAGCAGACTGGTACCGATTTTCAAGAACAAGGGCGATGTGCAGAACTGTAACAACGACAGAGGTATAAAGTTGATCAGCCACAGCATGAAGATTTGGGAAAGGCTAATAGAAGCTAGGTTAAGAGGAGAGGTGACGATCAGCGAGCAGCAGTATGGTTTCATGCCACGAAAGAGCACCACAGATGCGATGTTTGCTTTGAGAATGTTGATTGAGAAGTATAGAGAAGGCCAGAAAGAGTTGCATTGTGTCTTTGTAGATTTAGAGAAAGCTTATGACAGAGTGCCGAGAGAGGAGGTGTGGTATTGTATGAGGAAGTCAGGAGTTGCAGAGAAGTATGTAGGAGTGGTGCAGGATACGTATGAGGGAAGTGTGACAATGGTGAGGTGTGCGGTTGGAATGACAGATGGGTTCAAGGTGGAGGTGGGATTACATCAAGGATCGGCTCTGAGCCCTTTCTTGTTTGCAATGGTGATGGACAGGTTGACGGACAAGATCAGGCAGGAGTCTCCATGGACGATGATGTTCGCGGATGACATTGTGATCTGTAGCGAGAGTAGGGTGCAGGTTGAGGAGAGCCTGGAGAGGTGGAGGTATGCACTGGAGAGAAGAGGAATGAAAGTCAGTAGGAGCAAGACGGAATACCTATGCGTGAATGAGAGAGAGGACAGTGGAATGGTCAGGATGCAAGGAGTGGAGGTGACGAAGGCATTTGAGTTTAAATACTTGGGGTCAACTGTCCAAAGTAACGGGGAGTGCAGTAGAGAGGTGAAAAAGAGAGTGCAGGCAGGTTGGAGTGGGTGGAGAAGAGTGTCAGGAGTGATTTGCGACAGAAGGGTATCAGCAAGAGTTAAAGGGAAAGTTTACAAGATGGTTGTGAGACCAGCTATGTTATATGGTTTGGAGACAGTGGCACTGACGAAAAGACAGGAGGCGGAGCAGGAGGTGGCAGAGTTGAAGATGCTAAGATTTTCACTGGGAGTAACGAAGAAGGACAGGATTAGGAACGATTATATTAGAGGGACCGCTCAGGTTGGACGGTTTGGAGACAAAGCAAGAGAGGCAAGATTGAGATGGCTTGGACATGTGTGGAGGAGAGATGCTGAGTATATTGGGAGAAGGATGCTGAATATGGAGCTGCCAGGGAAGAGGAGAAGAGGAAGGCCAAAGAGGAGGTTTATGGATGTGGTGAGGGAAGACATGCAGGTGGCTGGTGTGACAGAGGAAGACGCAGAAGACAGGAAGAAATGGAAAGGGATGATCCGCTGTGGCGACCCCTAACGGGAGCAGCCGAAAGTAGTAGTAGTTTTATGCTAGCACCTGCAACCATTGACAGTAAAAGAGCTAGCCAGCACATTCTAATTAGCTGCTATGCTAACATAATCAAACGTGACACATCATTAAGTACCAAATGAACTCGCTCCAGCCGACAATCCGCATGTTTATCGTACTTCAAACAGATACAAAACGCGTAATGTATATTTGCAGTCTGTTTAAGTCTTTAGGGCATTGGCTAAATTTGCATAACAGCTAGCCCCTGGTACTTGAGTGTGTAAAGGCTAGCTGTTAGTTGCTAGTAGTCTTGAGTGGACTCGGGGAAATTAGCCTTGGTTAAATTTAGCTGCTATGAATAGTCGGTGTTACCCCGTCGAAATTGCCACGGGTTTCAATTTGATTGTGTCTTTGAATTTACAGTCAAATCAAATGTATCAACTGTGTTAACAGAGAGGGTTGTAGTGTGAGGCACTTTGCCTAACCAACATTACAGGGCACTCAGCGCTCCTCCACTATAGGCGGGGAGCTAAGGGGCCTTACCGTGCACCCTCCTTACAATCGAACGAAACCAACTTTTTTTTAAAAACGTTTGACCATGCTGAACATGTTAACAAATGTTAACATTGAAAATTTTTGGCTGCATTTCATGTTTCAGGTACTCAATGCATTTCCCTCCATTGGAAATGCATTACAATTACAGGAACATGACTCTCCATGAGCAAGGGGAAAGTGTGACATCTGTCTTTGCAAGTTTAATCACATCTAGTGATAAATGTATGGTTTTAGTGGTATTATTGGCTTTCTCTAAATAATAAAGGCCAAAATGTAAAGTCTTTCTACTCGATTTACAAGGCAAATCAAGTAGAAAGACTTTAAATTTTGGCCTCTACTGTTATGGAAAGCCAATAATACCACTGAAACCATATATTTTCCAAAAGCTTGTGTCCTCTAGATGTGATTAAACATGCAGAGACAGATGTCTCTGCATGTTGTCTCTACAGATGTCACACCTATTTCCCTCCATTGGCTCGTGGAGAGCCAATGGAGGGAAATACATTGAAATGCATTGAGTACCTGAAACATGACGTGCAACCCAAAATTTTCAATGTTAAGATTTGTTAACATGTTCAGCATGGTCAGACCTTTCAAAAAAAGTTGGTTTCATTCGATTGTAAGGAGGGTGCACGACTGCACGGTAAGGCCTCGTAGCTCCCTGCCTACTAGGCAGACCCAGAACAGATTGTTTTGACTCCTTCATATCGACGACAAGGGATTAGATCACTAGTAGGCGATTGTTGCTCTGTGTGCATGCAAGCAGCTATGATGATTACACATGCATTGATATGTCTCCTTCCTCTGTATCATAATACTGGTAGGCTATAGAAACACATTGGCTTTTGATGTTGATTTGAAATCTCAATTTAGCATTCAAATCCAAATCACTGATTTTGTTGGGAAGGGTGCAGCATTGTAATGCCCTCTGGATTGTGGCATATTGTGCTTAATACAATGTAATAGACAAAATGTGATGACTAAAGAAATAGAAAACTTTTATTTATCAAAGTTTTCATTTCAGTGTGTTTAATAAGCACCACATTGATTCCTCTACTGATAATACCCTTTTCTTTTTTTCACAGAGGAAACATCCATCGAAACAGTTGGCTTTTAGCTGAGCAAAGCCAGGGAATCGAACCCACCAAGCAAATCCACCAAGTCCAAGCAAGCAAACAAATATAAAAGATGCCATGACAGTGGGAGGCAACCGCCGTGTGCCACAAGGCAAGATCGACAAGATCATCATTAGGCTAATATGTGAGGGCCTTCATACATTTAGTTTGGTTGAACAACCTGCGTTCAAAGAACTTTTGACAACGCTAAATCCACAATGCAAGGTCATTTCCAGGCCCACTGTCCGGACAAGATTAGAGGCATCTGCCATCATGACATTCTTCTTCATCTGTGAAGAAGAATGTCATGTCCCATCTCAGTAAAGTGAGCTACGTTGCCACCACTACAGATTGTTGGACTGCACACCAGCAAAGTTTTATTGGGGTGACGGGTCATTGGGTGGATGAAGAAACCTTTGAGAGGAGATCAGCTGCGGTTGCATGTAAGAGGTTAAGAGGGTCCCACACCTTTGATGTCCTTGCAGGGGCACTTGACGACATACACTGTCAGTATAGAATTAGGGGCAAAGTGGTGAGAACCACAACAGATAGTGGCTCAAACTTCGTTAAAGCTTTTAGTGTCTTCGGAGAACAGAGCCAGTCTGAGGATGCAGAATCAGATGCTGAGTCGGACAGAGATTCAATTGATGATGAGCCCACAGCCAGCTACCTGGACACATTCAGCATCCTGGAGCAAGATAATGGCCTGGAGTACCAACTTCCTACACACCAAAGGTGTGCATGCCATCTTCTCAACTTAGTTACCACAACAGATGCTGAGATAGCAGATAAGAAGATGGACACATACAAGAGACTATCACGTGCAGGCTTTGGGAAATGTCAAGCCATGTGGAACAAGACGGGTCGTTCATACATGGCAGCAGAAGTTGTGGAAGATCATTGCCGACTCCAGCTCATCCGACCAAATCAAACGCGGTGGAATTCAACATTCATGGCTGTGGAGAGAATCATACGGATCATACAAGAGAAAGGGGAGGAGGCAATCAGGAATATTTGTGAAGAATTCAAATTGAAAACGTAAGTTTTAATTTGCATTTCAACAGTATGAAAGTGTGAATGTGTGTTTACATACTTGAAACTTAACTTTTCCTGCTTGATTTCCTAACAATTGTTTGTATTCTATTTATGCCAGGCTGACTCAAGCAGAAATTGCTTTCCTGACTGATTACTGCTCGGTGATGAAACCTCTGGTAAAGGCCTTGAACATACTTCAGTCAGAGACCAACACACACTTAGGGTGGCTTCTTCCAGTGATATGTCAGCTACAAGCAAAACTCCAAAGGCAGGAGACCTCATCCAAGATGTGTCTACCACTCATCAAAGCCATTCAGGATGGTGTCCAAAAGCGTTTTGGTGAGATGATGATGGACCCAGAACTGATTGCGGCAGCAATACTTCTACCGAAGTTCAAGACCACCTGGACAGAGAGGCCTGATGTCATAGAAACAGGTATGATTGCATCTTATAATAAACTGCTTTTCAACAGTTTATTGGAGCTCTACTTTGTTTTATACTCAATACAATGTGGTCAGTGCTATAAGGCATTATGCATTATGGTGCACTCTTGGTAAATTAATCAAGTCTTAATTGTCAGAAATGTGTTGTTTGTCACTCGACAGGTCTGGCTTATGTCAGACAACACCTTGACCAGATGGCAGAGGTAGAAGTGGAGCAAGTTGGACAACATTCCTCAGATGAAGATGATTTCTTCTCCTCAATGAAGTCCAGAAGGTCAGAAGGTACAGGGGAGTTGGAAGGGTACCTAGCCTGTATCCCAAACGATATGGATCTGCTAAACTCCTTTCCAAATTTAAAAAAACTCTCTCTGAAACTCAACACTGGCCTGCCTGCTTCAGCTGCCTGCGAGCGGCTTTTCAGTTGTGCTGGATTACTGTTCACTGCAAAGCGAGCAAGGATGAGCTCAACTAACTTTGAAAATCAGCTGCTGCTTAAACTGAACAAGAAGTTTGTAGACTAGGTTATAGGTGATTTAGGGTGTCACAAAACTAGTGGCCTTGATTTGCAATATTCCTCTCTGGAATATTGCTGCTCTTTTATGTTAGTTCCTTTAATTTTGTAACACTTGTGAGCGTCATCATGTGGACATTACTTTGTAGTTTGTACCTCTCTGAGAGAGAGAGACAGAGAGAGAAAGTAGGCGTGCACAAGCCTGTTTAATGTTTTTACCACTAAATGGATGAGCTCAATTAACTTTGAAAATCAGCAGCTGCTTAAACTGAACAAGAAGTTTGTAGACTAGGTTACAGGTGATTCAGGGTGTCACAAAACTAGCGGCCTTGATTTGCAGTATAACAGCTGTTGCTGTTGGTGTTGACATGTATGTTGTTGTAATTACACTTACATTTGTGTAGGTATTCTTTGTTGTTATCGCACTTACTCACACATGCCCTCTATAGCGCTCTTGCAGCTGTGGAGATGGCATTACCACATTCTCATTCTCTGACGGTTAACAACACACACACACACACACACACACACACACACACACACACACACACACACACACACACACACACAAGCATGTCTCCTCTGGAATATTGCTGCTCCTTTACGTCAGTTTGACTTTGTAGCAACACTTATGAGCGTCATCATGTGGGCATTACTTTGTACTTTTTACCTGTGTGTGAGAGAGAGAGAGAGGGTGAGAGGGAGAGAGAGGGAGAGTGTGCGTGTGAGAGAGAGCGTGAGAGAGAGAAAACGTGAGAGTAAGCATGTTTAATGTTGTACCACTAAATGGATGAGCTCAACTAACTTGAAGATGCTACTTAAACTGAACAAGAAGTTCAGTTGTTGTGAAGTTATTGTTATTGCGCTTACATTTGTTACACTTGTTCTTTAATTTAAAACAAAATAGTTATGGATTTCTGACCCCTTGTCCTATTTTTACTACCCTCACACCCCACACAAAGAAAGTAACTAAGTAACTTTTACTTAAAGTACATTTCAAATGAACTACTTTTTACTTTTACTTGAGTACATTTTCAGATGAGTACTTTTACTTCTACTTGAGTAATATTTCATCAAAGTATTGGTACTTTTACTTGAGTACAATATTTTTGTACTTTTTCCACCTCTGGTCATAAGTTAAGTGACCTTACAGTGTGTCATTGTAGAGAAATGCAGCATGGAGGGGATCACAATAATGGTGGCCAATGCTAGGGTAATCCATTTCCCTTTGTATATGTTCATTTTCTAAATAGTGAATCTTGGCTGGGGACCAGAGGGCCAGTCCAACAGCTAGTGCAGGAGAACAGATGGAGAAAAAGTAACAGCTATCCGTCTTGTCAGCTGGTCTAATGGAGCGTTGAGCGTCATTTAACAGCCACTAACAATTAAAACCTGATTTAGCAGCAGACCATCCAAATACAGATCTCTGGAAATATGAACCACATGCATAAACAACATTAAAATGAAACAATCGCTCCCAAGAGGCCAATGGCTGACAGATGACCAAACAGTGGATGCTTCATTCTTCTTCTTATTAAAATTGTTCATATAGTAGTTTGTCAACACCTCTTACTCCCAAGTTTCCTTCCATGAGAGGAAACATTCATGAATAATGGAAACAATTTTCAAAGTGCATGTGTCTTTTCTCCACAGGTCGACAGGTTGCATATTTGGCACTGACTGCTGATTGTTCTCCACCTGATCTCAGTTCCATAAATGGGGCCACTGAGAGTTTGCAGCGAGCTGCTGGGAGCAAAAGGCAGCCTGACCTGTAGCATTTTTGACCCCTGCAATATTTTTCAGCTTTTGTCTGGTTGTGCTTCTTTCGCAGAAGGGGAGACGAGGGGCTTGTTTCATGAAGCTGGATTTCTCATGTAGTTAGCAAATGGCGGCACAGTGGCCCAGTAGTTAGCGCTGTTGCCTCATGGCAATAAGGTCCTGGGTTTGAACCCCGGTGTTGTCCAACCTGGGGGGTGGAGGTGGGGGGGGTGTCATTCCAGGTCGTCCTCTGTGTGGAGTTTGCATGTTCTCCCTGTGTCTGTGGTGGGTTTTCTCCGGGTGCTCCGGTTTCCCCCACCATCAAAGGAAACATGCATGTTAGGGGTAATACTCCTGTCTGTGCCCCTGACCGAGATAATGGGAAAAGAACTGGACCGGGCGCAGCATGAAGGCAAGAGCCCACTGCTCCTAGCTACACAGATCACAGCTAGGATCGGTTAATTTGCAGTAACTGTATTTCCCCAAGGGGATTAATAAATGAAACTTAATTAATAATTAAATTAAAGCTTCAAAGTGAATTGTATATAAACTGGGATTTTCTGTCTGTGGGTCTTTTTTTTTTTTTACTGGGGTACATAGCCATGTTGGTTTATACTGCACACCTAAACCTGTACTGGGGAAGGTTAAATTCAGGTTCACGGATTATAAACAACTCTTGGATCGATCAGCTGTCAGAAAAGTGTCATTTATTCCCCTACATACACTGAGCTTCCCCGGTACACTTTGGAAATGGCTTCTTTATGATATTTTCTCAGTATAACAACTTGCCTTCTTGCTCATCATTGACAGGGATCATTGATGGCTTGTTGGTGGTGGGAGACGGGGGTTATGGCTTCCAGAACTATTTTTATAGTCCACCTATCATGGCCCTGAGACAAGGCCACAAAATATGTCCCACCGCAGAACAAGGTTGAAACCTGAGATGACTTTTGGGATCTTGAAGACAAAATTAAATTTCCTTTGTAGCCAGAGTGTCCCTGGATCAGGATTCTCAGATGTGGCTGCATGTGCTGTTCTTTACAACATTGCTACCATTAGAAATTGGAGAACTACTACTACTATTACTACTACTATTTTTGGCTGTTCCTGTTAGGGGTCGCCACAGTGGATCATCCGTTTCCGTCTCTTCCTGTCCTCTGCAGCTTCGTCTGTCGCACCAGCCACCTGCATGTCCTCTCTCACCACATCCATAAACCTCTTTGGCCTTCCTCTTTTCCTCTCCCCTGGCAGCTCCATCTTCAGCATCCTTCTCCCAATATACCCAGCATCTCTCCTCCACACATGTCCAAACCATGCTTTGTCTCCAAACTATCCAACCTGAGCTGTCCCTCTAATATACTTGTTCCTAATTCTGTCCTCCTCCTTCACTCCCAACAAAAATATTAACATCTTCAACTGTGCCAGCTCCAGCTCTGCCTCTTATCCTTTCGTCCGTGCCACTGTCTCCAAACCATATAACATATGTAGCTGATCTCACTACCATCTTGTAAATCTATCTTCCCTTAAACTCTTGCTGGTACCCTTCTGTCGCAAATCACTCCTGACACTCTTCTCCACCCACTGCCTGCACTCTCTTCTTCACCTCTCTTCCGCACTCCCCATTACTTTGAACGGCTGACCCCAAGTATTTAAACTCATCCGCCTTCATCACATCTACTTCTTGCATCCTCACCATTCCACTGTTCTCCCTCTTGTTCACACATATATAGTCCCTATTAAATATAAATTAGAGAACTCCTCTAGTTGCCCCCCCCCACCAGAGATGAGGTTGACTCCTTCACGCTTGACCACACAGCTATCAGAGCTGTAAGTAAGAGATGCCATGGTTATAAATTATTTCACATAAAACAAATACATAAATAAGTACACAAACACAAAATAAAACGATATCGTGCGACCAAAAATGTTAGATTGGTCATTTTGTTGCTAGAGAGCGGGAATCAGCAGAAATGTCATGTCAATGCATTACAGAAAATTATTTTGAGAGAAATTAAATAGTCCTATAGACATATAAGTAGGCTTTCCTTCACCTCATATTCCAACTTTTTTACTTTCAATTTCTTTATTTGGAGCTCTCTCACCAGGCAGTAGTTCATGGCTTCGTTTATAAAGGAACCTGACAGTCTGTTTCCACCTAAAAAAGTAATGCACTGGGAAAGATTATGTTGTAGCACATCGAACGCACCTTGAATAAATGAGCTTGTATAAACTTGTGAATGCGCAGTGATTACCCTGTATCAAGGTGAATGTTTTTATCGTTTTTGCTTGTCGTTTAGACCTGGAGGTAGAGGCCACAGGTTGGGGGGTTGGGGGGTAGAAGGATTGATTCTTCCTACATTAGACATGAGTGAAGGAGATGATCACTTCCTCTGGCAACATGTTCACACTCAAATCTTACCTATGACAAATGCAAAAGGAGCATTAAAGCTTGTGATTCTTGTACACTGGTTGCACCAGTGTGTGGGGCTCCATGATTATGTATGCTGGCTCCAACAATGTCAAAGAATTTCCCTCAACTACAAAAAAGAAATACACTCAGCAGGGGGCGTCCGGGTAGCGTAGCGGTCTATTCCATTGCCTACCAACATGGGGATCTCCAGTTCGAATCCCCGTGTTACTTCTGGCTTGGTTGGGCGTCTCTACAGACACAATTGGCCATGCCTGCGGGAGGGAAGCCGGATGTGGGTATGTGTCTTGGTCACTGCACTAACGCCTCCTCTGGTTGGTCAGGGGTGCCTGTTCTGGGGGAGGGGGAATTGGCGTGATCCTCCCACACACTACGTCCCCCTAGCGAAACTCCTTACTGTCAGGTGAAAAGAGGCAGCTGGTGACTCCTCATGTGTCGGAGGAGGCATGCGGTAGTCAGCAGCTCTCCCTGGATCAGCAGAGGGGGTGGAGCAGTGACTGGGATGGCTTGGAAGAGTGGGGTAATTGGCCGGGTACAACTGGGGGGAGAAAGGGGGAAAAATCCACACAAAAAAAGAAAGAAATACACTCAGCGATATATAATTGCATCACATTTGGAGAGCACAAACTCCCATGCACATAGCCTGCATGAAGAAGGTTTGACTGACTGGCCGACTACTGGCATCATCATAGTCGGCAATTTTCTTCCAGCTCTCCTCTCTTAACTTGGGGGAGGCGAGGGTGTTGCTTTTCATTGCCAAACAACAGGTATCTCAAAAGACATCAGAAACGGAAAAGACAACTGATTCCCACCTCAAGGCCTCAACCTTTTAACCAAAAGGACACAGTTACTGTCAGTTACTTTGTTCAGGCAAACTCCAGTTTGGCAGATCTACAAAGCTTTGTGCAGTGACACACGCTTAGCCTCCCAAAGCTATCACGGTCGCTCAAGTGTTACCGCGGTGCAGCTCTCTGTGAAAAGCGTATCTACCCTTTAATTAAAAAGACTAATTAGAAAGAGAGGGATGATATTCTTTGGAGTCGTTACTCTGCCCACTCAGAGCTGGAGGAACAAGAGGGGGTGGGCAGAGAGGAGGGGCATTGCAGCCATGAGAAACCTCCAGAGGACGGCCTGTTGGAAAGCTGACAGACTGATGCTTCACCAGGGAGCTGAGGCAGGCTGGCTGTCAGCGCCGCTCCTTCAGTCCAGTTAATAAACTTGGCTCCCAGTGTAACAACTACATCAGCCTCCTTAAATCCTAACACACTAATTAACTGCCCAGTGTGAGCACAGGAGCGTCTCCAGCATTGAAGGTGAATCAATCAAGCCCCGTTGTAAACATTCGGCTTTGTTGTACACAACAGTCGCCAATGGCCTGATCAGCCTAAAGACTGTGTATCAAGACCTTGACATTTCCTCTTACTCAGCTAAACTGTTGTATGACTCACCAACAACGCACCTTACGCATCATGCTGCTATGAAGGACCACTCAGTCAACAAAGAATGGCTTTTAAGGACCTGGAATAAATACATGCATTTCTTTCTTTAAATCAATGAAGCTTTTGATTTGGGGATAATGTTTTAGCTGTATAAAACAACATGTTTTTCTATGGAGTTCCTTTAGTCTCTATTTACGGCAATCAAATATAACAGATTTGAGAGCAAACCTGTAGCGCTGCGATCCGAAAATGTTTCGTTGAAAGCACAAAAAAATAATAGCCCAGAGATAAAATAACATCAAACAAGACCTCTACTTGCATCTCTGTCAATGGTGTTTCTGTGAAATCCTGCCTTGCATGAAACAGATTGGATAATTATGTGAGAGAATGTGATGGACAGGCCAAGAGAAAATAGTGGTTCGGGATCAAAAAAACATGTTCTGGCAATTTCCTTACCAATAAAGATTGTTAATTTAACATAATCTTTAACATTTTATAACATTTTGAAGGGGTTGTAACCCAACCTCATGAATATATGGAGATGGTACAGCCAAACGTGGGGCTAAAGCTGTCCAAAATTGCTCCATATATGCGATATAGTGCACTATATTAATCTTCCTCCATTTCGTTTGAGTGTCCGAATTCCAACTGTAGACTTTATTCACTATGCAATGCCCACAGAAATTCACACTGAAAACGTAGTGTCCAATGCATATACTACACTGTGCTAAAAGTACCATAATGCAACACTTCGCCTCTTCTTCGTTCTGCTCGTGCACTCTTTTCAGGGTCAAATACTGCATGACGAGATGAGAAGAAGCCTCAAAATGACAATATGTAGTGTCCAAAATCTCTATTTATTGCTCCCTATAGAGGATCCTATTGAGTGTTTTCCTATGTAGGGAGTGAACGAGGTGCACAATTCAGGACACAGCTTAAATGTCTGTTTGTGAGTGAGTTAGAAGCCAGGTCCATGAGGGGCTTCGCATCTAAAAAGGTTCTTACGCTTTGTAGGGTAAAAAGATGTCACTGTCATGGGGACTTTTATTGCAGGAAAACTAAACACAAGCCAAAATAGGAGGACAAAATGTGGGAAGATGCTCAGAACACACAGCCTACTACACAGTAGCCAATTAGCAGTAGATTGAAGGATGATGGATGAAGATGACATCTTTAATCTTTACTTACTGTGGATAATTGAGTAAAGCAACAGCTTCGGAAATGTTTTTTGTTAAGAAAAGATATTTCTCACCATAAACCTTCCCTAGGGGCCCAGTGGTGAGCACTGTTGCCTCACAGCAAGAAGGTCCTGGGTTTGAACCCCAGGACATCCCAGGTCCTTTCTGTTCAGTTTGCATGTTTTCCCTGTGTCTGCGTGCGTTTCCTCCCACTATCAAAAAGACATGCATGTTAGGGTTAATATTCCTGTCTGTGCCCCTGAGCAAGGCATGGCAAGAAGAACTGGAGGTGGTCCCCGGGTGCTGCAGCTGCTCACTGCTCCAATACAATAGGAGCAGTGAGCAATAGATTTTTTTTTCTTTTTTGATTTTGATATATGTCTGTGAATGTTCTCATTCATCCAGGTCGTGGTTATCCAAAGGAGTTGAATCAAGTGCAGCTGGACTTGGTATATAACCGTGAAGACGTTTCACCTCTCATCCAAGAGGCTTCCTCAGTTCGGTCCTTTCTGACTAGACCAAGCTTGTCTGACTGGCTGGTGATGAGACTCAGAATTTATCCTCTTGGAGTCGTCGTCAGAGCTATAGATGTCCATGGCTCTTTGTGTCCCGATGTTTACCAACGCCCGTCGCTAACAGAGCCATAGATCGACGGGCGTTGGTAAACATCGGAACACAAAGAGCCATGGACATCTATAGCTCTGACAACGACTCCAAGAGGATAAATTCTGAGTCTCATCACCAGCCAGTCAGACTAGGTTCGTCTAGTCAGAAAGGCACGAACTGAGGAAGCCTCTTGGATGAAAGGTGAAACGTCTTCACGGATATATACCAAGTCCAGTTGCACTTGATTCAACTCCTTTGGATTTTGATATACTTTATCATCCCTGTGAGGAAATTCTTCTCTGCATTTAACCCATCCTAGCTGTGTAGCTGCTAGGAGCAGTGGGCAGCCGCCATGCAGCACCCGGGGACCAACTCCAGTTCGTCTTGCCATGCCTCGGTCAGGGGCACAGATGGGAGTATAAACCCTAACATGCATATCTTTTTGATGGTGGGGGAAACTGGAGCACCGGAGAAAACCCACTGCATACACAGGGAGAACATGCAAACTCCACACAGAGGATGACCTGGGATGACCCCCAAGGTGGACAACCCCGGGGTTCGAACCCAGGGCCTTCTTGCTGTGAGGCGATAGCACTAACCACTGGGTCACCGTGCCGCTCAAAGGATGGGTTAAATGCAGAGAACAAATTTCATTATAACCTCTACAATGACAAAATAAAGTGGCTTTCTTTTTCTTTACTTTCCTTCTAACAGAAATCCCACACTCACCGCTGCATGCTAATATTAGCTCGCTTTAACACAACAACAAAATGCTATTATGCTGGGTAGTGGTTTTGCATAATGAGGAGAGAGACAACTTGTCTGAATCCCTTTTGTTAATGACTAGCTAATTTTAGATGAACCCCTAAAACAAAACCGCTTGAGGGTCTGTCTGCATGCAAATATTTGGTAAAATTGCCAGCGATTACCTGGCATTATCACAGCAACCAATCACTTGCTAAATGCTGTAGGTCAATATGATAAGCCATTAATGCAGCAACTGACATAGCCAGGGGGAAGGTTTTCCAAACGTGAAGTAATGAGTGTACATTTATTGTGGTACATCATCGCAGTCAAGTCAAATAACATTGTTCTTGTTTTACACAGCCTACGAGCTCGAATGATGGTCATAAATATGAAAATTTTATGATAAATAAATCACACATTTTAACCATCTTCTTTGTTAGAGATACCTATCATGTTACTTACTTATCTTCAAATCATGTTGTTTTGTTTGTCCTACCAGCTGCTGCCTAAATAGCCAGGTGAGCAAATTATGACAAAAAGTGTTTGCACTGGGGTGTCCGGGTAGCATAGCAGTCTACTCTGTTGCCTACCAACATGGGGATCACCGGCTCGAATCCCCGTGTTACCTCCAACTTCATCGGGCATCCCTACACACACAATTGGCCGTGTCTGTGGGTGGGAAGCCGGATGTGGGTATGTGGCCTGGTCGCTGCACTAGCGCCTCCTCTGGTCGGTCGGGGCACCTGTTCGGGGGGGAGGGGGAACTGGGGGGAATAGCGTGATCCTCCCATGTGCTATGTTTCCCTGGTGAAACTCGTCATTGTCAGGTGAAAAGAAGTGGCTGGCATTTCCACGTGTATCGGAGGAGGCATGTGGTAGTCTTTAGCCCTCCCCAGATCAGCAGAGGTGGTGGAGCAGCGACCGGGATAGCTCGGAAGAGTTTGAGAGGAACTTGGGATTGCTTTGTGATCTCTTAAGAGTTCTAAAATTCATGGAGCAAGAAAACTAAAATGTGTTTTTTGGGGCCTTTAGGAAAAAAAACAACCCCCTAATGAATTGGACAGCAGCGCTGTTTTTATTTTTTAAAATTGTTACTGTTAATGTCAGGTGTAACCACATTTAACCAACTGGTTTTCTATGGTGCTGTGAAATAGCCTACATCACATCTCAAAACTACACACACATGCATCTATGCAATCTAACGTTGGTCTAAAGTGATGATGCTGATATGACTGCAGCCTGTAGAGCTACAAGACACTAAGGTCATACCAGCCATCAATATGGGATGAGAAGGATTCAATGTTGACAAGACCTGTATTATTTTACTACATTAAAATAACTGGGTTCGAGCCCCGGGGTAGTTTAACCTGGGGGGTCGCCCCGGGTTATCCTCTGTGTGGGGTTTGCATGTTCTCCCATGTCTGTGTGGGTTTCCTCCGGGTGCTCTGGTTTCCTCCCACAGTCCAAAGACATAGGTCAGGTGAATCGGCCATACTAAATTGTCCCTAGCTGTGAATGTGTGTGTGTGTGTGTGTGTGTGTGTGTGTGTGTGTGTGTGTGTGTGTGTGTGTGTGTGTGTGTGTGTGTGTGTGTGTGTGTGTGTGTGTGTGTGTCTGTGTGTGTGTGTCTGTGTGTGTGTGTGTCGGCCCTGTGATGGACTGGTGGCCTGTCCAGGGTGTCGCCCCGCCTGCCGCCCAATGACTGCTGGGATAGGCTCCAGCATCCCGCGACCCCGGTTGGGGTAAGCGGCTTGGATAATGGGTGGATGGATGGAAAATTAACTGGTAAAATAACAATCCCTCCTTGCCTCACTGGCTTTCCATCTGAACATAATTAAACGGAGGAACCAACATGAAAGATAATTGGAAAGTCCCTTCCTCTGTTTAATAAGCCTTCTCAGCTATAACACCCGATCAAAATAACTTTAGACATTCTTCTAATCTTTAAGCAGTTGGAAAATTTTTTTAGTTGTCAAGGGACAACTTTGTGAGCATGCATGTTCTTTTTCAACAATACACTCCTATAGACACACTGACTCATGCAGAAGCGCTACCTGTTATATCCATACACTATGTTCTGCTGTAAACCAACAACCTTGACAGTTATCATTGAAGAGGAGAGCGCAATTCTTCTTCTTCCCCAGTTCAGATTGTCCAAGGTAATCAAACAATCCAACCCTTCTACCAAGCTTTTTTTTTTTTGCCAAATCCTTGGTGACCTGCTGCAGGTTTTCACCAAAAACTGCATCATCCAATCATACTTTTTGTAGACTACCCAAAATGGGAGTTGTTGGGGCAACCCCAGCCACTCCCATGTAGACCAACCAAAATGCGGGTGGTCTACATGGGAGTGGCTGCGGTTGCCCCGGATGAGCTTCGCTGCATGAGGAGCAGTATATTTCTACTCCTTGTTAATTAGAAACTGTCACTCTGCACGAAAAGAGTTTAAAGTGGGAAACTGGACCTGAATCAGCCAAAAAGAAACAAAAAAAAAATCCTCCCTACATGATGGTTCAAAGCTTCTGTTGTCAGCATTGATGGCTGTGCGTCAGTGCTGCAGTTGAGGGCTGAATCCTCATTCAGGATGGATTGTTCCACCAATATCAGTGACGATTGCTTGCTTATATTGTATTGTCTTTTAATGAACCAAATTGTATGACAAGGCCAAACTGTGAATAGTGATGAGCAATGTTAAGTCACGTGGGGTGCAGAGACAAGCACACACACACACACACACACACACACACACACACAGTCTGTTTCTACCTGTTTCACACCCACATACAGTTTGTCTCTAATTCTCTCTCTCTCTCTCTCTCTCTCTCTCTCTCTCTCTCTCTCTCTCTCTCTCTCTCTCTCTCTCTCTCACACACACACACACAAAGTGTGTCTGTTTCTACCTGTTTCTTGTCTCTATCTAATTTTCTCCCTCACACACGCGCGCGCGCAGACACACATACACACACACACAGTTTAACTGTGAGACGGCTAATCAATAAAATGAATCAGCATCCTTAGTGTGCACTTGTCAACATTACCTTGGTATTAATAGATGATTAGGAATGACTCCTCGTGGCTGTTTTCCTGCAACATGGTTGATTAGCAGTGTGTGTGTGTGTGTGTGTTTGTGATATTCAGGAGCATTA
Organism: Lampris incognitus; assembly: GCF_029633865.1. Lineage (NCBI taxonomy): Eukaryota > Metazoa > Chordata > Actinopteri > Lampriformes > Lampridae > Lampris > Lampris incognitus. The sequence continues at coordinate 17,490,333 of NC_079223.1, forward strand.
TAATGATGTGTGCTCGTAGCAAAATGTTATTTTGTCCATTAGTGGGGGCCTTATGCCAGCACGGGCTGGAAAACTATTGGTACAGCTTGGATCATCCATCTGACTAGATTTCTGTTATTATATTTTCTAGAAACCTGTATCTTCTTTCTCTCTCTCCGGCACACTGTCATTTATGGTCGTCCCTTTCAGTGTTCCCCCAGACAATGTCAGGCAAGGTGGTGTCTTGGGGCCTGGGGGTTAGTGGTCTGTGTGCAGTATCTGTTTCTCATTTCATCACTACTTATCGTTTGTTTTTCTCATTTTGTCGCCACTGCTGGCACAGTTGAAGCTGCTGCGGTCAGACTGTCAGTTGAAGCGCCAGGTGAGAGTTGCAGAGCTTGATTTAGAGAAAGCCTGTCGTTTTTTATGGTTCTTTTTTTTTCTTAATCAGCCATTCTTTGCCAAAACAGTGAGTACTAAACAACACAAGGTTCAACACATCAATCAATAAAGCATGCAAAGTAAAACATTATACACAAGCATGACCAGACCAGACGGCAGTCTTCATCTCTGGCTGGAGACACTGATGAATAGCTGACAGTGAGGATTAGAGAACATGAGAAAAAAGGAATTAAAGACGTTCAGATATTCTGAACACAAATCACAGGATATGGAAAATGATATCGATTCAGAAAATAATTTCTTCAACAACATCAACAACAACTGTCTACACTACACTGATGGCTAGTTTAACATGATGGTCAACTCATATCCACATTAACAGCAGAAGCCTATATGCCAACTTCCAAAGTATTAAAGAATATATAAGTCACTTCAAGGATCCATTCAACATAAAAGCTCTATCTGAAACATGGATTAGCCCTGAGAAAGGTGTTGACTCTGAGTTAGCTGATACGAACTGTCTTTTAAGAACAGCAGGAACAAAAATGGAGGGGGGGTGGAGGGGGCTTTGTATGTGAGCAACAGCCTCAATTACAAGGTGGTAGAAGTTATGTCAACAGCTGTTGATGATGTGCTGGAGTGTATCACAATTAAATTCTGTATAGAAAAAAGAATGTAATACTAAGTTGTATATACAGATCACCAGGGTCAAATATTGAAATATTTAAGGTCTGGATAGAAGAAACATATGCATAATCAACACAAAAGAATGTGTTCATATGTGGGGATTTCAATATAGACCTGTTACATCCAAATAAGCTCAATAAGACAGAAGAGTTCATTAATACAATGTATAGTTTGGGTTTATATCCTAAAATCACTAGACCTAGCAGAATCACACCACACTGTGCCACCTTAATAGACAATATAGTATACTCACAAACATTATAGAAGGCCACACAGAGAGCGAGCTTTTAATAGATGACATCAGTGACCATCTACCAGTTTTTACAGTCTATGACTGTAATTTTAGGAAGAACAGAGTTCCCAACAACATTAAATATATGAGAGTAAGAACAGAGGAATCCATGAATGCTTTCAACATAAATGTATCTTGTTTAAAAGAAAATCTTTATTTTGATTGGGTGGAGAGAGGTATTTGGTCTATTTTACATTTGATGGAGTCAAGAGGAAATCTTCTATAGTACAATGAATTCATTGATAAATTCAACATGAAGTGTACAAAAAACAATATTCAGTGGTTATCAAGGCAATGCCACAAGTAATGCTGAATATGATAAAAGGCATGTTGCCGGATGATGTGTTAGTACCACAGATGCCTTCACTTTATGTAGGCAATCTCAATTTTAAGGAGAAAAAGTGCACAAACAAAATTGTAAGGGGTGTCCTTACCTCCAAACTCTTCCCTTTACCATCCACCCATCCATTATTCAAGCTGCTTATCTGAATTTGGGTCACGGGGATGCTGGAGACTATCCCAGCAGTCATTTGGCGGCAGTTGGGGAGACACCCTGGACAGGCCGCCAGTCCATCACAGGGCCGGCACATTCACACCTAGAGACAATTTAGTATGGCCGATTCACCTGACCTACCTACATGTCTTTGGACTGTGGGAGGAAACCGGAGCACCCGGAGGAAACCCACGCAGACACGGGGAGAACATGCAAACTCCACACAGAGGACGACCTGGGACTTCCCCCAAGGTCGGACAACCCCGGGGTTCGAACCCAGGACCTTCTTGCTGTGAGGCAACAGCGCTAGCCACTGTGCCACCTCTTTACCATTAAAATGAAAAAAAATCTATTAAAAGTTTATCCTAAAGAGATTATAGTCAGAATTCGAACCAGATACCTCACTCTTCCTAGTTTACCAAAAGCGAACGAAACACATTTTAAAATGATAAATGATATTTATCTTTCTAGTGAGTTTCTGAGACAAAGAGTTAACACTGATAAAAACAATTGTATGTTTTGTGATTCTGATATCGAAACTTTAGAACATTTGTTCTTTACTTGTAAATATACCAGAGCCTTTTGGGAATTGCTTCAAAATTGGATATCTGAAAAGGACTTTCGTTGGCCCAATTTAGAATATAAGGAAATTAAATTTGGAGGTACAATGGAGGATAAAAACATGGAAATGTTGTACAATAGCCTGATTATTATAGCGAAACAATTTATCCATAGATCTAGATTTATTAGTGACAGGCCACTATTCTTAGTCTTCATGAATGAATTAATAACTTTTAAGAAGGCACTGAAATGTACAAAAACCAAACAAGCTTTGAATATTTACAAAAACATAACATATATGATTTCTTACTAGACCTCTGTCTTTTTGTCTTTTACCCAACCCACTTTATCCTGCTGTCAGGGTCGCGGGGATGCTGGAGCCTATCCCAGCAGTCATTGGGCGGCAGGCAGGGAGTCTTTTTGTACTATTATTTTCTATTATTATTTTTTTCCCCCTTATTTTTATTGTTTTGTGAAATACTAAAAAAATTTGTAATAGCTCAGCCTGAGTTGTACTACTTGCTAACTTGTTTTTGTTATGGCCAAATTTTATTTGTATAATAAAGGTTTTTTTTTTTTTAAGTGAGTGGCATCACGTGATCCTGCCATTCCAGCCGGCGCTAATTTTCAAAGCAAAAGCAACGTAGAGGAAATCACATCCAGTTCAAGAAGAGGGAAATCATAGCCACTATCTTTGACAAAACTGAACACAACAGGGTGATAAAAAAATGCAAGGGGACGACCAGTTAAAAAAAGGGAACACAGCTTGTTCTTTCAAGATACCCCCAAGTAATTTAACACCAGACCATTTTAGCGAGTTTGGAGATATCTACAGGTTAAAAAAACATGCCAGGCTGGCCTTGGTACTCTGTGATGTAAGCATAGCGGGATAAACACAGCTGCAGGTAATTGGTCTGTTTGATTTAGATGTGTCAACACACCCCCTAGCATTGATTGACTGACAGGCAGAAGCATCACTAACACTTGTCAACAGTAATGTCAACGCTGTTGTCGCTGGCAAAGCTACATCCATCATTATTTGCATTCTTCTCATTTTTTGTTTAATTTGTGTTTATGTTTTAAATATTCATTTTGAGACAGCCAATATAATTTGCAGCATCTGCATTTTTTTCCCACAAATTCAACAAATACCAATGTTTGTAACCTTGACATTCTCTGTCAGTTCATGGATTATTTTTCCCCTTAACAAATCAATGAAATAATTTTCAACAGGCTACTCCTCCCACCTTCTAGTGCATACTTCATGCACTTTATTGCCTCCTATTTTGCCTGTATATAGTCAATCCTTGTGTTGATATCTGAAGATTGTTGTGTTGTTGTGTTGTTATTAAGTACACTGACAGCCATGAAACGAGTCAAAGTCCATGTATGTGCAAACTTACATGGCCAATAAACCTGATTCTGATACTTTAACCATTTTATTTACTTTTAAAATTCCTGTTCCTCCCTCCATTTCCTCGTCTCTCCTTCTGTCTTTCCCTATCTTTTCTTCATTTCTCTCTCCCACCCGCTACTCGGGCTCTCCTAATAACTCCCAGCATAGTATCCACCGCTAGTTGGTGTTTTTTGATGATTATAAAGCTATCTATGATGATGAAAGAATTTAGTCTATAATCTAAATGGCTCTTTGCCACAGTCTTAGAAAGTGGTGTCCCATTCAACAATGATCCCTGCACCTTATGAAACAACACACCTATAGGAACTAGGGTCCTATAGTCCCTATTGCACTTTTTGTGGGATTTCCATTGGTCCTGGGATGGGGAAGACACATCCTTTGTCTACAGCAGTGAAAATGGAAAGAAGCCCTTGGAAAAAGGACTGGGTAAACGGTCAGATCTGGACAAAAATGAAAGCAATATAACAATCAGCACTTGAGAAGGACTTGAGAAGAACATTTCATTATATGCCAATATACCAGTCAAGTGTTGATTGGTATAATGCTTTCATTTTTGTCCAGGTCTGACCAATCAACGCTTGAGGAGAACCAATGTTCTTCTTAAGTGTTGATTGGTATATTACTTTCATTTTTGTCCAGGTCTGACCATTTACCCAGTCCCTTTTCAAGGACTAGGTAAATGGTCAGACCTGAACAAATGGGCAGACCTGGACAAAAATGAAAGTAATATACCAATCAACACTTGAGAAGAACATTGGTTCTTTGGATTTTGTAAAAGTACATCAAGCATACCTCAAGAATATTCTGACTAGACACATAAATGATAAATGACAGTTGAGAATTCTTCTTTGTCATGTGTTTTTAAAAAAAAAATATATATCCCAAGTACATTTGAAACCATGGTGTTATTCTGAGAGAAGATGATGGTGCAGTTAATGTCTAGGGTTTGGTTGAAGGCTTTACTCAAGGCTGCATTTGTATCGTTGGGAATGGGAACATTCATTCAGGCCTTCAATATTCCATTGAGTACAGGGGGGTGTATAAATGAGTCTCAGTAAATGAACTATGCCTTTACTGTGGCCCCCTACTGTTGAAACTGACACGGTTTTCACCGAGTCCAATTCTTCTCTCTCAAGCCTTGCAGCAAGTCAGTGAGACTGAAAATAAAGGAATGAAAATGTGATAGAAGAATAACAGGTGTATCGACACATGCGGCAACTTTGACGTTTTTGCTTTTTTGGCGATACGGCTTGGCTCCCCGTCTTTCTTCAATGTGAATTCTCATCGGTCAGTGACAAGAAAGAATGGCAAGTTCACACAGATGCAAAATGAGAAAAACGGTTTCAGCAACACTTAGCTTTGATGGTCAATATGGAGACTAACATATTTTTAATCACAAGAACACATGTGCTCGCACACACACACACACACACACACACACACACACACACACACGCACACTGGAAGAACATTTTCAGCTAAAGTCTGCCACCCAGTAATCGGCGAAATCTTAAATAAATAAATAAACAAATAAATAACCTCTTTGAAGCTTAAGGCAGCGCCGGCTGTAGTTTCCATGGATACAGTAATGGATAAAATCTAAAGGCTTGTTGAGGCAGTTTTGCCTTGTGCTGTTGACATGTTTTCTTATCTGCTTAGTATATGACGGATCTGAGAACACAAGTGAAATGCAACAGCGAATGTTATTGTGAGACATCCCTGTAGGCCAGGGAGACTTGTGAATGTCTCTGAAGTGTATGTATATGTGGTGGGATACTTGAGTCACACCACACAGCTAGGGGCATGTTGCACCCATGCAGGAAATGTACTTTCAGCAAACTCACAATGCAGAGAATTCTTTGTAGATGCGCGTGATGACCCAAAATTGCAGCTTTTCTCCATCCGGCCTCTCCGCCCAGGTATCCAGGTAGGGAAGAGAAGAGAAGATGCTCTGAGCTGATGATCTGATGCTGTGCTAGAACTACAAGGAGGTAAACAATTTGATGAGGGAAGGCAAATAGCCTCGCTAGTTCAGATGGATCTGCCAAAAAGGGTTATTTCCTTCCAAATGGAAGTACTACTACTATTGTTATTATTATTATTATTGTATTTGATGATTGAACATGTGCATGTTATGTGTGCAGGAGTTTTCACCTCTATGACTGGGTCTGTGAATTGACGAGTCATACTGTTCTTAAGCATACCTGGTGAATGCTTTTGCCAAGGGAATGCATGCAAATCGGCATTATCCTCTGCCATTTCCCACATTTACCCTTGTGGAGTGAGGCAGCTAGCAGAACAGAGAGTGCAGCACTCCTCACAAAGACAAATTTCATCAATGGCGATGAATCATAGAAAAGCGATGTGTTTCAGGGACACTTACTGGTTTTTCAAGACTCTGGGCCTTGGTAGTTGGTGGTTATAATGTTCCCTTGTGATTCAGAGACCAAACGTGCACTCTGCTGAAAACAGTGTTTCCCCGTGGTGGCATATTGTTGGTCACTTTGCAGAAATAAATTAGCGGTGTTTAATAATGCCACAGATAACAGCTCTGACATCTGCAGCACAGTTAGATGTTAACAACTACTGACACAACAGTTTCTTGTACTGCCAATCATTGCTTGAACATTCTGGTGAGCAATTTGGAACAATATGGATTCACCCTGAGGGAAATATTGAAAAATGTGCCCAAGCTCCATTTCACATAGCATTTGTAACTTCTGCGGAACAAGATATTGCAAAATAAATAAAGTTAAATAAATAATTGCAAAAGAAATGGACTTGCTTGATGATAAATGGACATCCCCCATTTGGAGTATACCTGAGGGCAAAGCCCAGCAGGCATATGCAGCACTAAATGTTAAGAAGAGCAGCAACTACCACACTGTCAGTAGGGCAGTTTTGCCTGCATACAAGGTTGTTGTTGAAGCTTACAGGCAGGAGTTAAGATCACGTCGTCATACGCAAGGAGAGACCTACCAAACATGGCAATGAAGAAAATGGGGTATTTAAACAGGCTATTGTCATAGCAGAAAATAGGAAAACCAATTGGTGGGAGGCCTGAAGTCAGATTGTAAGGGATCAAGCCACAGCCCGAACAGTGACCTTGAGGTTGCTGGTGTATGGCTACTAAATAAGCTATCTTAAAGCTGAAATCCATGATTTTCCCTATCTGTCCCTCCCTCCAGCAGTGAGAACTAAAAGACACAAGGTGTGGCAGTCATTGTCGCTTGTGTGCTGTGCCGTCAGCTCAGCAGTAAATAAGTCCAAACCTTGTAAAATTGCCATCCTTGGACCAAAACTAACACAGACGATCTAAATCTAATGTGTTACAAACTACGTCAAACTATAAAGGAACACTGTTCCACTGTAATATCACTTGTTGGATTGGTATATATAGATTACTCATCCAGCAGAAGCATCGCTATGCTGTTATCACGTTTTAAGTCGGAACGTGTTTGCTGCGGCACCAGTTTTTGCCCAACTCGGGCAAAAAGTCCAACAACAGTGTATGGAGAGTGTCTCCAATCATGATAGAGATGCCAGTTACTATTAGGTAACCCGACTCTATGGTCCAGGTGGATAGAATAACTATTTATTAACAGAGAAAAACCGATATCAGCTTTAAATGTGCCTCTGCTAACCATAACTTTAGAATGTCCTACTTTGGCCATTTTGTATCATGGCCAAAGCAGGTCATCCCCGCATGTTAAAGCAATCCGAGTTGGCTGTTTAGAAAGGTTTATTTAAAAACTACTACCAGACACCTAACTGTCGGATGAAAATGTGATTATCCCATTTACAGACGTGGCAGCCGGCATGCTCGGATACGCTTCCTTCCGTCCCATTATCGTTTTGTTCCAGATCTACAGACCAGCTGGCAAATGGCAACTCAAATTGACACAGCTGAAGCGCAGTGTTGACTGTTCGTTTTGTGCCGGTTGTTATAGATCCTTTTTTTTTTTGTGCATTTGTGGCCGTTCTGTTTACTTATTAAACATACATGTTTGACTTTAGTGCAATAGAGTTCATTCATTTCTGTTCTTGGAAACAACCGCACAGAGAAGTAGGGATTGCGTTGCAGTTTTGTGAAGCCCAGCTCAACATTTAACCAGAGATGAGACCCAGATAGCAACCAGACCGCGGCTAGATTTCAAAGAGCCGCTTTGTTTAATGGCGCGGGCCGTGGCCTGGCATCTGGCCGGGCCGCAGACTTCCCCTCACATCTCTGTCGCACACTGTCCTCCTCAGACGACAACGTCGGAGGCCGACCTTCACATTAGGCCTAACTGCATGAGGAGCGGTAATGAAAAGACAAGTTCATAATAAGCTGATTTTAATTAACAACAACCTCCTTCCTGTTTCGGGAACAGTGGGCGACCTGTCTGTCAGGAAGAAACGTACTCTCCCAAATGTAATTAATTAAAACTCATTAAAAGGTATTAACCTATCAAACACCGAATGAGTTATACTTTAAGAAGCACTTTAGGGTCCAGTTAGAGCGGGGGTGTGCGTGTGTGTGTGCGTGTGTGTGTGTGTTTCTATTGGACTTTTGTGTTTGTGCAAGAGCGCGTGAAAGAGCAGGAAGGATAGAGGGAGAGGAAGTTTGAGAAAAATTGTTAATTCGTTCATCGAAGCGTCTGATAAAAAGGAACAACTTATAAATATTCAGATATGTAAAAAAAACACAACAGAAGAGTAGAAATAAATAATCACAATTAGTTTCAAACACCATCGAAATTAAAATGAACAATCCAAATATACAAAAAAAAAAAATCGAGATTCTAACCCCTGAAAATAGCCCACCTAAAACATAAATAATGATAAAACATTAAAGAACATTCCGGAACAGATGTTATAACAGCGAAGATGAGAAATCGTGGCAGATTTGCGTCCCTAACAGACGCCCTCCATTTGGAGAGGCGGTATGCGCGTTCTGAGCGCCGGGGCGCGGCCGTGAAGATGGCAGCGGAAGATACGGGCGCCCGCGCCGGGAGACTGATGAGGAGCAGAGGTATCTAACATCGGCGGGGGCCCAGCCTTCTGTCCGGGTGGGGGAAGTCTTGTAGAAACTAATGAACGATTGATTTGATTTCGAGCGTGTTAAAATAACAAGGCAGGAATATAAGACAAATGGAAATAACAGTGAACATAGTGTAACGTGCATGGATAAGCAGACACGTTGGTCCTTGACTAACGGGTCGGACCCTTTAGTCGACTGGTTAACGTTGTCGCTTGCGGAGTGGGAGACACGGGTTCGCGTCCCGGCAGTGGCGACGGTTCCCGGACTGCCCCCCGAATTCGCTACATTGGTGTCAGAAGTGGGATGATGAGATCATCGGAAGCGCGTGCGCCCAGAGGCGTGAGGGAGCTGCTATGCTGAAGCGCGGGGGCGCGCTTCCCGGGAGAGGGAGAGGTAGTGTAGTGTAGTGTAACGTGCCTGAATAAATAGAGACGTTGGTCCTTGACTAACGGGTCAGACCCTTTAGTCGACTGGTTAACGTTGTCTCTCGCGATACGGGTTCGCGTCCCGGCCGCGGCAGTTCCTGTGGTTGCCCCCCCCCCCGAACTCGCTACAATATTTTGCAAACTCTCTGCAACAACACAAGTAATAATAATACTAATGATATAAAAATAAATCAATCTTATATAGCGCTTTTCTAACAAGACAGCAGATAAACATAACAGACACACAGGGGTGGGTGGGAAGGGGGGCTACGAGAGGGAAAAGCGGCAGCCACACACGACGCCAGCAGTACTCTCCCACTTAAACACACACAAAAGGGCAAGAAAAACAACAAACAGCAGCACCGTGGACGCTGATTCTCTGTAGGGGTTTACTCCCGTAGCCTAGTCCTCTCCCCGAGGTATACACTAGGCAGCGGCACTATTTAACCCGTAGCTGGGGGCTGGTAATAACTAGTATGTAATAACTAGTCCAGGTTCGAAAAGGGCGTAGGATGAAGTAAATAACTTTTCTGGTCCTACCCCTTTTTATACATTATCAATCAAAGAAAGATGACGATTTCCAAAGAACTGTCTGCATGGATATATACATATATATATATATATATATATATATATATATATATATATATATATATATATATATATATAGATGTGTGTGTGTGTGTATGTGTGCGTGCGTGCGTGCGTGCGTGTATATGCCTGTGTGTGTGTGAGTGAGTGAGTGAGTGAGTGAGAGAGAGAGAGAGAGAGAGAGAGAGAGAGAGAGAGAGAGACAGAGACAGAGACAGAGACAGATGACCTGGTTCTGCTGTGACCAACAGAAGAGGGTCTACAGCAAAACTTGGCTCTGCTTGAAAAGTTCTGTCAGACCTGGGCCCTGGCCATAAACCTCGAAAAAACTAAAATAGTTACATTCCAAAAAAAAGGTCCAGATGTCAGGGAAAAAAGTACAACTTCATCCTAGGAACAACTAAAATCCAACAATCAACTAACTACACACACCTAGGGTTGAAGATCAGCTCCACTGGAAATTTGAACTTGGCCGTTAATGAACTGAAAGAGAAAGCAAGAAGGGCTTTCTATGCCGTTTCACTTGACTACGTCACGCAGCAAATTAAAACAGCACGTGCATTGGTTATTGTTACTCACAGGTCGTGAGTTGGAACCAGGGTGATGGCTGACGAATGAAGCGAGTCAAGGCGATGAAAACCACGAGCGAAACACAGGCGGGAAATCGTCAACATGTCCGGATGAAGGGAGAAGCTGAGTGGAAGACATCTACTTGTCTTTAAGGTCCAAGGAGTACTTCCTGCCCTCTCGGTCTAATGAGTGGACATGACAGTTTTTTTCTCAGTCACTGTACTCGTCATCAAACTCATTACTTCTCATACTGAGTTCAGTTAAGCTTTAGCGCGTTGCTAACATCAATATATGCTAACACACAGTAACATGAGCCGCTACTACAGGAAACACAGGCTAATAGGCTAATACGCTAATCGCGACTAGCATGACAATTCTTTACTCAGATTTCGCATCGTTACAGAGTGATACAAAACACATACACTGAGATATTTACCGTGGGCAGATTGTACACGTCCTTTACACACTGGGAAACTCTGCATTCACCGGGTAAAGCACATGACGCTCCGCTCCGCGCGCTCTCTCTCTCTCTCTCTGGGTGTTTTCTGTCCGTCCTTCACACAGCTGTCTGCTTGTCGTCTGACTCACCCCCTGAATCGGACTTACGGCTTCAACTTGAGTTTTCCGCCCCTCCGCCCTTCTGATTGGCTTTTAAGTTGGCAATGCAATTAACAAAATATCATGACAGACAACCAAATACTGCCAAAGTTAGTTTGTGAACTGTCCACGTTTTTCTCTTGATTTGTATTGCCAAACAAACTATTTAAATTTCAATGAATGTAACGCAATGACATTTATCAGCCTATATCGCTTTTCTTTTTCTTTTTTTTTATTCACATGAACTGTATTAAA